>NW_026611128.1:5000-62500 GCF_029633865.1 Lampris incognitus | reverse complement strand
GGGAGTAGAGGGACTAGAAGCCCTCACAAGGGTTAGAGAAACTTTAGTGGACAACACTTATCTCATAGAACTGACGCTGTTTGGCAGAGAAACTTCTTTGCTGAGCGACGACACATTTCACTCCCATCTTGGTTTGGACAAATTTCATCGCACATCTTTCTTTCTTTTTACCATCTCCTGACCAATGTGAACCGCATCATGTTTTGCAATTACTCATAATTCAAATCTACGATACAAACAAGCTCTTCCACCAATTTTAAGACTCCTTTCCAAGACAGAGGGGACTGTTACAATATCTATCTATCTACAGTGCATCCGGAAAGTATTCACACCCCTTCACTTTCCCCACATTTTGTTATGTTACAGCCTTATTCCAAAATGGATTAAATTCCTTTTTTTCCCTCATCAATCTACACACAATACCCCATAATGACGAAGCGAAAAAGGTTTTGTAGAAATTTTTGCAAATTTATTAAAAATAAAAAAAACTGAAATATTGCATGTACATAAGTATTCACACCCTTTGCTATGACGCTCAAAATTGAACTCAGGTTCATCCTGTTTCCACCGATCATTCTTGAGATGTTTCTACATCTTGACTGGAGTCCACCTGTAGTAAATTCAATTGATTGGACATGATTTGGAAAGGCACACACCTGTCTATATAAGGTCCCACGAAGGTTTACCTTTCAACACGACAACAACCCTAAGCACACAGCCAAGACAACGAAAGAGTGTCCTTGAGTGGCCTAGCCAGAGCCCAGACTTGAACCCCATTGAACATCTCTAGAAAGACCTGAAAATCGCTGTGCAGCGACGCTCCCCATCTAAACTTACAGAGCTGGAGAGGATCTGCAGAGAAGAATGGGAGAAATACCCCAACTATAGGTGTGCCAAGCTTGTAGCTTCATACCCAAGAAGACTTGAGGCCATAATCACTGCCAAGGGTGCCTCAACCAAGTACTGAGTAAAAGGTGTGAATACTTATGTACATGCAGTATTTCAGTTTTTTATTTTTAATAAATTTGCAAAAATTTCTACAAAACATTTTTCGCTTTGTCATTATGGGGTATTGTGTGTAGATTGATGAGGAAAAAAAGGAATTTAATCCATTTTGGAATAAGGCTGTAACATAACAACATGTGGGGAAAGTGAAGGGGTGTGAATACTTTCCAGATACACTGTATATACATATATATACACTACCGTTCAAAAGTTTGGGATCACCCAAACAATTTTGTGTTTTCCATGAAAAGTCACACTTATTCACCACCATATGTTGTGAAATGAATAGAAAATAGAGTCAAGACATTGACAAGGTTAGAAATAATGATTTGTATTTGAAATAAGATTTTTTTTACATCAAACTTTGCTTTCGTCAAAGAATCCTCCATTTGCAGCAATTACAGCATTGCAGACCTTTGGCATTCTAGCTGTTAATTTGTTGAGGTAATCTGGAGAAATTGCACCCCACGCTTCCAGAAGCAGCTCCCACAAGTTGGATTGGTTGGATGGGCACTTCTTTGAGCAGATTGAGTTTCTGGAGCATCACATTTGTGGGGTCAATTAAACGCTCAAAATGGCCAGAAAAAGAGAACTTTCATCTGAAACTCGACAGTCTATTCTTGTTCTTAGAAATGAAGGCTATTCCATGCGAGAAATTGCTAAGAAATTGAAGATTTCCTACACCGGTGTGTACTACTCCCTTCAGAGGACAGCACAAACAGGCTCTAACAGGTACTATTTAATGAAGATGCCAGTTGGGGACCTGTGAGGCGTCTGTTTGGTTAGGGTTAGGGTTAGGGTTAGGGTTGGGTTAGGGTTGGGGTTTGGGGTGTCGGTAATTGACTTTATTTGCACTGGCCTACGGTGTCTGAACTAGTCCCCCCAATGGATAAAGATGGTTGTTGGCGGGTGCATGGACATGAGCAAACAGGGGCCGGCGTAATTAAACGTCATCATTGAGGCCTCCCGGTGCGGTCGTCCGGAGCTTGTGGATCCACTGTTTTTCCGCTCTCCTCCTCTGCCCCACGGTCCAGTGATCGTTGTTTTCAAGGCCAGAGATGATGAGGTGGGAGGAGGGGTGCGTTTGGAAGTGTGTGATTAGGGGGGTACGAAGTTTGCCTACCATGATGTTGTGTATGTGTTGTGAGAGTCGTGTATGTATCGAGTGTCGGGTTTCCCCAATGTAGTGTTTGTCGCAGAGGGTGCATGTGATGATGTAAACGACGTTTGTGGTGTTGACGGAGAATGAGCCCAAGGTGGGCATAGCTGTGTTGGTGTGTGGGTTGTGGATGTATTTTCTGTTTCTGTAGTGGTGTGCATATTGTAATTGGGGTGTGGGTCTGTGATCGGAGAATTGTGATTTGACCAGTATGTTGTGGAGGCTCTTGTTTTTTCTGTAAGCGGATATGATTTTGTTGTTGTGGAAAGCCGGGTGCTGGGACTGTAGACTGGAGAAACTGTTCTTTATGGCATGGTGGAGACCGGTTATTTTGTGTGAAAAGGTGGAGATGAGAGGTATGAAGTGCCGCGGCGGGGTAGGGTTGAGGTGTGAACTAATTGTGGCGGTGTGTTGTGGGCCCGAGCTGCCTCTCGCTACAGGGGGGTTGGGATGCAGGCCTTCATTGGGGAAGGGGGAAGAGTTAGGTTCAGGATAAGGACCGGGGGTAGGGTCATGGTTAAGTTTAGGGTTAGGATTAGGGTTGGGGTTATGGTTAGGGTTGGGGTTATGGTTAGGGTTATGGTTAGGGTTGGGGTTATGGTTAGGGTTATGGTTAGGGTTAGGGTTAGGGTTAGGGTTAGGGTTTAGGGTTAGGGTTAGGGTTAGGGTTAGGGTTAGGGTTAGGTTTGGGGTTGGGTTAGGGTTATGGGTTTATAAGTTATTTTTATTTTGCGCTGGCCTACTGATCTAAGGGGTGGTGTGGTGGAGAAGGCTGCGGTCCCTCCCGCCAGGGACGAGGGTTCAATCCCCAGAGAGAGCACAAGGGCAGGAGGAGGAGGAGCGACTCAATAGAGTTAATTTAAACAAGGAAGGCTGCCCAGATCCCCGGGCGAGACGGCCTCCCCAGATAAAATTATTAGTAAGATAGATAATAAATAAGTAAATAAATAAATAAATAATAAATTAATAGAGTTAAATCTAGGTAAAATCTAAAAGCTGGAGGAGGAGAAAGTGCTAATTATAAAGTTCTAAGTGCTAAAATACGATAAAAGAAGTGCTATTAAAAACAAAGTGCCATAGTAAAACACATAAATACAAGTAAAAAAATTCAAAAAACCATGCAATAAGTGCTCTGGGTAAAATCACAGCAAACAAAATTAAAAAATTGTCCCCTCCAAACAGTCTAATAAGATTGTCTAAGATTCAGTAAAAGTAATAAATATAAATAATAAATGCATATAATAAATAAATAAATAAAAAAATAAATAGATAATGGGGTTGTCATCTCGCACCAAGATTAAGACGTGATTGGGATCCTAGGAAAGGGGGATCCGCGCAGCCGGATCGTAGGTCCAGGGACCACCCCACCAGGAGTGGGTTGGCCAGATCGGCCTTCCTTCAGTCCTTATTGAGACCTCCCGGTACCGCGGTCCCCAGCCTGTGGATCCAAATTCTCTCCGCTCTCTTTCTCTGCCCAATGGTCCACCGGTCATTACTCTCTAGACCGGAAACTGTAAGGTGCGTGGGGGGGTGAAGTTGGAAATGTTTGACCAGGGGGGTGTTGAGTCGACCTTGCCCGATATTGTAGAGGTGTTGTGATAGGCGGGTGTGGATGGAGTGCTTGGTTTCACCGATATAATGTTTGTGGCAGAATGTGCATGTGATGATGTATACTGCGTTGGTGGTGGTGATGGAAAGGGAGCCTAGGGTGGGAAAAGCTGTGCCGGTGTGTGGATTATGGATAAATTTTCTATTTTTGTAGTGGTGGGCGTATTGTAATTGGGGTGTGGGGCTATGGTCTGTAAATTGCGATCGAGTGAGTAGTGATTGGAGGCTCTTGTTTTTTCTATAGGCGGAGATGATTTTATGGTTGTGAAAAGCCGGGTGTTGAGACTGTAATATGGCAAAGTTGTGTTTGATAGTACTATGGAGTGTTGTGATCTTATGTGAAAAGGTAGAAACCAGGGGTATGAGTTGTGGTGGGTTCTGATGTGTGCATGTGTGTGGTGGTGGGCCCGAGTCGCCTCCATCCTCAAGGGGTCGGGGATACAAACCTTGGTTCAGGTAGGGGAGGAGGTGGGGGTCGGGGTTGGACCGGGGATACAGACCCAGGTTCGGGTAGGGGGAAGGAAATTGAGGCGGCCCAGGCCCTGGGACCCGGAGTGGAGAAGGGGGGTGCAATGAGCGAGCGGGAGCGAGAGATGCCAGGGTGGTGTTTTTAATGGAACGGAGAAATCGTTTGGAATAGCCTCTGGAGCGGAGGCTGTGGAATAATATTTTGGTGGCGGCGTGAAAGTCTGTGGTGTCGGAGCAGATACGGTGGAAGCGGGTGAGTTGTGATTTGATAATGCCCTTAAAGGTGTGTTTGGGGTGATAACTAGATTTATGGAGTAGGGCGTGTGTGTCTGTTGGTTTGAAGTATACCTTGGTCTGTAGGGTTTTGTGTGTTGTGTTGGATGGCCTGAAAAAAACTGTGGTGTCTAGGAAGTTGATGTGGTCTGGGTCTATGGTGTGTTTGACTTTGATGGAGGGGTGATGATTATTAAGAATGTTGATGAAGGCAGGAAATTGTGTAATGTCATGGGGCCAAATGCCAAAAATGTCGTCCAAATACCTAAGATAAAGGGATGGTTGTAGGGGGCATTTGGCCAAGGCTTCTCGCTCCCACTCGCTCATATAGAGGTTGGCGTAGGAGGGGGCGAATCTCTGGCCCATGGCTGTCCCGTTAACCTGGAGAAAATATTGGTTATTAAAAAGGAAGTCATTGTTAGTAAGGCAGAGTTCTATTAATTGGATGAGTTCTTGGTTGGGTCTATTCCGGTCGGGTTTTCTATTGAATATGTTTGTAAGTGTTTGTAGTCCAAGGTGGGTGTTGATGTTTGTGTATAAGCTGTCGATGTCTATTGTAAAGAGATATGATTGGTTCGGGACCGCCATGGACCTGATAATTTCTATGAAGTGATATGTGTCCTTGATGTAACTCGGATGTTGGGTGGAGAGGGGCCCCAAGAAGTGGTCGATGTACTGAGAGATGTGGTAGGTGGCGCTGTTGCAGTCGGAGACTATTGGTCTTCCGGGAGGGACCTCAAAAGGGATAGTCCAAGTGTGTGGTGGTTTATGTATTTTAGGTAGTAAGTAAAAGTAGCGTGGTCGTGGGTTGTCCGGTCCGAATAAGTAGTTTTTTTGTTTGGCGGATATATATTTTTTGTTGTAGAGTGTTTGAATGATAGTCCTTAGTCTGCTTTGGGTGGGTATTTGAATTGAGTCGTCCAGTCGTTTATAGTATGTGTTGTTGTTGAGTTGTCTATTGGCTTCTATGAGGTATTGGTGACGGTCCATGATGATTATTTTGGATCCTTTGTCCGCCGGTTTTATGATGATGTTGGGGTTGTGGGTAAGTTCAGTGAGGGCCCTGCGCTCGGCCCCCGACAGGTTGTCAGAGACGTCTGCCGGGGGCCTGTAGCGTTTCAGGGCCCGTCGGTCTGTGTGTATGAATGATTGTGTTGAAGTATGTAGTCCAGTCCAGTCCGGTTCCCAGTTGGATGGATAGCTGAAAGGTGTGTGTTGGTAGTCGGAGTGGGGATGAAAATAATCAATTAATTTGAGGCGTCTGTGGAAGTTGTGTAGGTCCCTTTGAAGTTCCTCCCGGTCGAATTTGGTGGGTCGTGGGACGAAGGAGAGCCCCTTCTCCAAAAGACGGCGTTGGGCTGGGGAGGGTATGAAGAGGGTTGCTAGATTGAGGATATTGGAGGGGGAGTTCCAGTCCAGGTCCCGGTGCTGGTATGCAGGGGAGTTGTGTGTGTGTGGTACTGGATTTGTTTTGGGGGTTATTATAAATTTAGCTGTGTGCACCAATTGGAAAAGATATGTTTGGCTGTGGTGGGTGTCCAGTGGATGTGGTCCTTCTCTGTTATGAAGGTGTCGTGGGGAATTTCAGTGAGGATGGGGAAGTGTGTGGCCATGGTGTTGTTAATTAATTTCAGGTTGCTCTGTTGTGTGGGTGTGAGGTGGGGCGAGTAGTTGAGGATGGGAAAGTAAATGTCTGCGTTGGGGAAGGTCGACTTTGCTGTGCGGAATAGGGCTTTCAGTTGTTTGATTGTGGTCTGTCTGGGGTCCTGGTCCCTGTTGTTGATCCCCACGGAGAAAATGATAATCTTGGCGTCGGGGTTGGGGAGGGACTTTTCGCATACCTTCAAAAAGTTATATACGTTGGCCCCGGGGTAGCTGTCCAGCTGGATTTGTGAAAATTTGTGAGCTGGGATCCGATTGATGTTTGAGTCTCCCAGCACCAGGACTGGTTTTCTGCCTCTGAAAGACCAGTCCTGGATTTTGCGGTATGGGCGTGCAATGTGATAGGTGGGTTTGTAGGTGGGTGATTGAAAGGGTGAATGGATCTGAACTGTAGTGCAAGGGGAGGTGGGATGGGAAACAGAAGAAAGGTTAGGGGTGTATGGGGTCTCTACGCTAAGGGAGGGGGAGAGGGGAATAGGAGAGGGCGAAAGAGAGACAGGTTTGGAAGAGAGTGGGGAGTTGGGGTGGGAGGAAAGAGGCGGAGTGGATTTGGAAGGGGAAGCACTAGGTTCAGGAGGGAGGGGGGAGAGAGGTAGAATGGGTTTGGGAGGGGAAGGGGGAAGACGGGAGGAACGGGGAGGTATGGGGAGGGTGGCGTGGCAATGGGCCTGGGCTATTGGTGTGCAGGTGTCCGGGGCAACCCGGCCGGGCAGCTCAACCCCAATTAGTTGTTGAGTGGAGGGCTCAGATAGGGTTATGATTCGGTCATCCTTGACCTCAGTGGACCCTTTCATCATTTCCCTCAATTGCAAAGTTTTTTGCTTTTGTGGGGTCAGCCGCCCCGCCAGGCCATCCCGGGCACCCTCAGCATCTGTCTGTGAGAGATGGATAGAAATGGTATCAGGAATGCAAACTGAAATATTAGAGCGTGTACTGTGTGTGTTGTAATGTGGGTCCTGTGTGGTGGTAGATTTGTTGGGGGGTTGGTGTATTTGGGCTGTAACCTGTGTGTGTGTTATGAGGTTGGTGAGAACGGGTGGTGACTGGGTGGGGTGGGTCTTCTGTTGTGGTGGTGTGTGATGAGCCGGAGTTGGGTGTGTTAATACTTGTCCAGGGGCCTGCGGTGGTCGGATGGGGCCTCTTCTTGGAGGTAGAGCTGTTGGGGGTATGGAAACTTCAGGTGCTGCTGACCGGTTATGATGCTGTATTTCTTCTGTGAGGGAGGTGCGTGGACCGAGGAAGAGGGAGAGTTTGTGAGGGGCTTGTGGTTTGGGTAATGGTGGATAGTCCTTCTCACCTTCTGTGTTTTCTTGAGTCATGGCTGAGGTGTTGTTTGCTTTCCATTGGTTCTTGTGGTGAGGTCCGGGGCTGGTGGTGGTGGTGGTTGCGGTTAGATCAGTATGCAAAATCCGCTGGACTTCCCGCAGGGTTTCTGCTGTCAGCCTGGGGCCATAGCGTTTCTGGGCCCAACCAGTGGCTATTTGTAGAGCCAGAGGGTTGTAGGGGGATGTGACTAATGTGGTTATTGTGTGTGTGTAATGTTGTTGGAGTATAATAATGGTATTGCGCATCCACTGTGTGGTGTTTGTAAATATCTTCGTTCGTGTGTCTGATGTTGGTGTGGATGGCTTAATGAAATCAGTCAGTCGATTGACTTGGCGTAGCATGCCCGGTGGAAATATGTCCGTGGTTATTGCAGTGTCCATAATGTGTTTGTGATGTGTGGCCTGAATGAGTTTAAAATATTGTTTACTTGTGTGTCTGGTTTCTGGGTCCGGTGGGTGAGTGAGAGGGGAAATGTGTGTTTGATATTGCGATGTGGTTGTGCGTGGTCTATTGGGTGGGTGTGTGATAGTGGACATGAGTGGCGTTGGTGTGTGCCTAATAGGTGCTGAGCCGTTTCCAGCCCCGCTCCCGTGCGCAGCCCCAACTCTACGTGTAAAAAACATGGTGGTGGAGGGCTCTTACCTTAATGCCGCAGATGGTCGTTTAGCTGAGGGCTTCTGATCTCGGCTATCCGGGAGTAGATGGACGATTTTCCCGGAGCCGGTCCCCAGCTCGGCACTGGATTGTTGCCGCAGGTTGTTGTTTTTCTGCTGGGGGGTTCCGATCTCGGTTACCCGGGAATAGATGGAAAGTTTTCCCGGGGCCGCTCCTCCGTTCGGCTCTGGCTAGTGGGGTCACTTAAACAGAGCTTTTCAATTTTAAACGAAAGTCTCTATTTTTTTCATGCCATCTGTCGGGACAGGCGGAGCCCCCCACCGGCGATTAAAAACTAACTTTATTGTTAAAAACAGTTAAGACCGTGCCTGATAAAAAAAGGGGGTCAATAAAAAAGACTAAAACAATTGCCAAAACGGCTGTGTAATAAAAGAGAGTTACCGTGTTGCGCAGGGGAGCAGAGGAGATCCCGACGTTTCGCAGATGTACTGCTTCCTCAGGGGATACTGGAAACGGCCAACATCCGGCGTTTTGACTGTTGGGGAAGGGAGGGTAAGTCCCTCCCCCAAGAGTTCAACATCCAATCCTGTGGTGGTCAGATCATGGGATGGTGCAGTATTGTATTCTGATTGGGTGTGCTAGGGGGTGTGGATTTGGTTTTTGGAGGGAAATCGGGTTAAAGGATCCGATTGGATATTCTGAGGGGGGGAGGGGGAAGGTTTTGAATCGATATGATGTAAAAGGGCCGTTGCTATGGATGTGGATGCAGTGGCTCACCCGGCTGGGCTGGGCGCCCTGGAAACGTGGGCGCCAGTTCGAATCCCAGGGCAGGCGAGCCAAACCCATCCACAAAATCGGCGCTTTTTTTTTTTTTTTTTTTTTTTGGGTGGTGGTTTGTTTGTGGGTGCTCGCCGTTAGTGGTGTGGTATTTTATATTGGCTGTGTTGCGATTTGGTTGAAAAACGGGTCTAGATCAGTGGCACGGGCTGGGTTAGGTTTGGGGTTGGGTTAGGGTTATGGGTTTATAAGTTATTTTTATTTTGCGCTGGCCTACTGATCTAAGGGGTGGTGTGGTGGAGAAGGCTGCGGTCCCTCCCGCCAGGGACGAGGGTTCAATCCCCAGAGAGAGCACAAGGGCAGGAGGAGGAGGAGCGACTCAATAGAGTTAATTTAAACAAGGAAGGCTGCCCAGATCCCCGGGCGAGACGGCCTCCCCAGATAAAATTATTAGTAAGATAGATAATAAATAAGTAAATAAATAAATAAATAATAAATTAATAGAGTTAAATCTAGGTAAAATCTAAAAGCTGGAGGAGGAGAAAGTGCTAATTATAAAGTTCTAAGTGCTAAAATACGATAAAAGAAGTGCTATTAAAAACAAAGTGCCATAGTAAAACACATAAATACAAGTAAAAAAATTCAAAAAACCATGCAATAAGTGCTCTGGGTAAAATCACAGCAAACAAAATTAAAAAATTGTCCCCTCCAAACAGTCTAATAAGATTGTCTAAGATTCAGTAAAAGTAATAAATATAAATAATAAATGCATATAATAAATAAATAAATAAAAAAATAAATAGATAATGGGGTTGTCATCTCGCACCAAGATTAAGACGTGATTGGGATCCTAGGAAAGGGGGATCCGCGCAGCCGGATCGTAGGTCCAGGGACCACCCCACCAGGAGTGGGTTGGCCAGATCGGCCTTCCTTCAGTCCTTATTGAGACCTCCCGGTACCGCGGTCCCCAGCCTGTGGATCCAAATTCTCTCCGCTCTCTTTCTCTGCCCAATGGTCCACCGGTCATTACTCTCTAGACCGGAAACTGTAAGGTGCGTGGGGGGGTGAAGTTGGAAATGTTTGACCAGGGGGGTGTTGAGTCGACCTTGCCCGATATTGTAGAGGTGTTGTGATAGGCGGGTGTGGATGGAGTGCTTGGTTTCACCGATATAATGTTTGTGGCAGAATGTGCATGTGATGATGTATACTGCGTTGGTGGTGGTGATGGAAAGGGAGCCTAGGGTGGGAAAAGCTGTGCCGGTGTGTGGATTATGGATAAATTTTCTATTTTTGTAGTGGTGGGCGTATTGTAATTGGGGTGTGGGGCTATGGTCTGTAAATTGCGATCGAGTGAGTAGTGATTGGAGGCTCTTGTTTTTTCTATAGGCGGAGATGATTTTATGGTTGTGAAAAGCCGGGTGTTGAGACTGTAATATGGCAAAGTTGTGTTTGATAGTACTATGGAGTGTTGTGATCTTATGTGAAAAGGTAGAAACCAGGGGTATGAGTTGTGGTGGGTTCTGATGTGTGCATGTGTGTGGTGGTGGGCCCGAGTCGCCTCCATCCTCAAGGGGTCGGGGATACAAACCTTGGTTCAGGTAGGGGAGGAGGTGGGGGTCGGGGTTGGACCGGGGATACAGACCCAGGTTCGGGTAGGGGGAAGGAAATTGAGGCGGCCCAGGCCCTGGGACCCGGAGTGGAGAAGGGGGGTGCAATGAGCGAGCGGGAGCGAGAGATGCCAGGGTGGTGTTTTTAATGGAACGGAGAAATCGTTTGGAATAGCCTCTGGAGCGGAGGCTGTGGAATAATATTTTGGTGGCGGCGTGAAAGTCTGTGGTGTCGGAGCAGATACGGTGGAAGCGGGTGAGTTGTGATTTGATAATGCCCTTAAAGGTGTGTTTGGGGTGATAACTAGATTTATGGAGTAGGGCGTGTGTGTCTGTTGGTTTGAAGTATACCTTGGTCTGTAGGGTTTTGTGTGTTGTGTTGGATGGCCTGAAAAAAACTGTGGTGTCTAGGAAGTTGATGTGGTCTGGGTCTATGGTGTGTTTGACTTTGATGGAGGGGTGATGATTATTAAGAATGTTGATGAAGGCAGGAAATTGTGTAATGTCATGGGGCCAAATGCCAAAAATGTCGTCCAAATACCTAAGATAAAGAGATGGTTGTAGGGGGCATTTGGCCAAGGCTTCTCGCTCCCACTCGCTCATATAGAGGTTGGCGTAGGAGGGGGCGAATCTCTGGCCCATGGCTGTCCCGTTAACCTGGAGAAAATATTGGTTATTAAAAAGGAAGTCATTGTTAGTAAGGCAGAGTTCTATTAATTGGATGAGTTCTTGGTTGGGTCTGTTCCGGTCGGGGTTTCTATTGAATATGTTTGTAAGTGTTTGTAGTCCAAGGTGGGTGTTGATGTTTGTGTATAAGCTATCGATGTCAATTGTAAAGAGATATGATTGGTTCGGGACTGCCATGGACCTGATAATTTCTATGAAGTGATATGTGTCCTTGATGTAACTCGGATGTTGGGTGGAGAGGGGCCCCAAGAAGTGGTCGATGTACTGAGAGATGTGGTAGGTGGCGCTGTTGCAGTCGGAGACTATTGGTCTTCCGGGAGGGACCTCAAAAGGGATAGTCCAAGTGTGTGGTGGTTTATGTATTTTAGGTAGTAAGTAAAAGTAGCGTGGTCGTGGGTTGTCCGGTCCGAGGGTTAGGGTTAGGGTTAGGGTTAGGGTTAGGGTTAGGGTTAGGGTTAGGTTTGGGGTTGGGTTAGGGTTATGGGTTTATAAGTTATTTTTATTTTGCGCTGGCCTACTGATCTAAGGGGTGGTGTGGTGGAGAAGGCTGCGGTCCCTCCCGCCAGGGACGAGGGTTCAATCCCCAGAGAGAGCACAAGGGCAGGAGGAGGAGCGACTCAATAGAGTTAATTTAAACAAGGAAGGCTGCCCAGATCCCCGGGCGAGACGGCCTCCCCAGATAAAATTATTAGTAAGATAGATAATAAATAAGTAAATAAATAAATAAATAATAAATTAATAGAGTTAAATCTAGGTAAAATCTAAAAGCTGGAGGAGGAGAAAGTGCTAATTATAAAGTTATAAGTGCTAAAATACGATAAAAGAAGTGCTATTAAAAACAAAGTGCCATAGTAAAACACATAAATACAAGTAAAAAAATTCAAAAAACCATGCAATAAGTGCTCTGGGTAAAATCACAGCAAACAAAATTAAAAAATTGTCCCCTCCAAACAGTCTAATAAGATTGTCTAAGATTCAGTAAGAGTAATAAATAACAGTTAATAATAATAAGTATAAATAATAAATGCATATAATAAATAAATAAATAAAAAAATAAATAGATAATGGGGTTGTCATCTCGCACCAAGATTAAGACGTGATTGGGATCCTAGGAAAGGGGGATCCGCGCAGCCGGATCGTAGGTCCAGGGACCACCCCACCAGGAGTGGGTTGGCCAGATCGGCCTTCCTTCAGTCCTTATTGAGACCTCCCGGTACCGCGGTCCCCAGCCTGTGGATCCAAATTCTCTCCGCTCTCTTTCTCTGCCCAATGGTCCACCGGTCATTACTCTCTAGACCGGAAACTGTAAGGTGCGTGGGGGGGTGAAGTTGGAAATGTTTGACCAGGGGGGTGTTGAGTCGACCTTGCCCGATATTGTAGAGGTGTTGTGATAGGCGGGTGTGGATGGAGTGCTTGGTTTCACCGATATAATGTTTGTGGCAGAATGTGCATGTGATGATGTATACTGCGTTGGTGGTGGTGATGGAAAGGGAGCCTAGGGTGGGAAAAGCTGTGCCGGTGTGTGGATTATGGATAAATTTTCTATTTTTGTAGTGGTGGGCGTATTGTAATTGGGGTGTGGGGCTATGGTCTGTAAATTGCGATCGAGTGAGTAGTGATTGGAGGCTCTTGTTTTTTCTATAGGCGGAGATGATTTTATGGTTGTGAAAAGCCGGGTGTTGAGACTGTAATATGGCAAAGTTGTGTTTGATAGTACTATGGAGTGTTGTGATCTTATGTGAAAAGGTAGAAACCAGGGGTATGAGTTGTGGTGGGTTCTGATGTGTGCATGTGTGTGGTGGTGGGCCCGAGTCGCCTCCATCCTCAAGGGGTCGGGGATACAAACCTTGGTTCAGGTAGGGGAGGAGGTTAGGGTTAGGGTTGGACCGGGGATACAGACCCAGGTTCGGGTAGGGGGAAGGAAGTTGAGGCGGCCCAGGCCCTGGGACCCGGAGTGGAGAAGGGGGGTGCAATGAGCGAGCGGGAGCGAGAGATGCCAGGGTGGTGTTTTTAATGGAACGGAGAAATCGTTTGGAATAGCCTCTGGAGCGGAGGCTGTGGAATAATATTTTGGTGGCGGCGTGAAAGTCTGTGGTGTCGGAGCAGATACGGTGGAAGCGGGTGAGTTGTGATTTGATAATGCCCTTAAAGGTGTGTTTGGGGTGATAACTAGATTTATGGAGTAGGGCGTGTGTGTCTGTTGGTTTGAAATATACCTTGGTCTGTAGGGTTTTGTGTGTTGTGTTGGATGGCCTGAAAAAAACTGTGGTGTCTAGGAAGTTGATGTGGTCTGGGTCTATGGTGTGTTTGACTTTGATGGAGGGGTGATGATTATTGAGAATGTTGATGAAGGCAGGAAATTGTGTAATGTCATGGGGCCAAATGCCAAAAATGTCGTCCAAATACCTAAGATAAAGGGATGGTTGTAGGGGGCATTTGGCCAAGGCTTCTCGCTCCCACTCGCTCATATAGAGGTTGGCGTAGGAGGGGGCGAATCTCTGGCCCATGGCTGTCCCGTTAACCTGGAGAAAATATTGGTTATTAAAAAGGAAGTCATTGTTAGTAAGGCAGAGTTCTATTAATTGGATGAGTTCTTGGTTGGGTCTGTTCCGGTCGGGGTTTCTATTGAATATGTTTGTAAGTGTTTGTAGTCCAAGGTGGGTGTTGATGTTTGTGTATAAGCTGTCGATGTCAATTGTAAAGAGATATGATTGGTTCGGGACCGCCATGGACCTGATAATTTCTATGAAGTGATATGTGTCCTTGATGTAACTCGGATGTTGGGTGGAGAGGGGCCCCAAGAAGTGGTCGATGTACTGAGAGATGTGGTAGGTGGCGCTGTTGCAGTCGGAGACTATTGGTCTTCCGGGAGGGACCTCAAAAGGGATAGTCCAAGTGTGTGGTGGTTTATGTATTTTAGGTAGTAAGTAAAAGTAGCGTGGTCGTGGGTTGTCCGGTCCGAATAAGTAGTTTTTTTGTTTGGCGGATATATATTTTTTGTTGTAGAGTGTTTGAATGATGGTCCTTAGTCTGCTTTGGGTGGGTATTTGAATTGAGTCGTCCAGTCGTTTATAGTATGTGTTGTTGTTGAGTTGTCTATTGGCTTCTATGAGGTATTGGTGACGGTCCATGATGATTATTTTGGATCCTTTGTCCGCCGGTTTTATGATGATGTTGGGGTTGTGGGTAAGTTCAGTGAGGGCCCTGCGCTCGGCCCCCGACAGGTTGTCAGAGACGTCTGCCGGGGGCCTGTAGCGTTTCAGGGCCCGTCGGTCTGTGTGTATGAATGATTGTGTTGAAGTATGTAGTCCAGTCCAGTCCGGTTCCCAGTTGGATGGATAGCTGAAAGGTGTGTGTTGGTAGTCGGAGTGGGGATGAAAATAATCAATTAATTTGAGGCGTCTGTGGAAGTTGTGTAGGTCCCTTTGAAGTTCCTCCCGGTCGAATTTGGTGGGTCGTGGGACGAAGGAGAGCCCCTTCTCCAAAAGACGGCGTTGGGCTGGGGAGGGTATGAAGAGGGTTGCTAGATTGAGGATATTGGAGGGGGAGTTCCAGTCCAGGTCCCGGTGCTGGTATGCAGGGGAGTTGTGTGTGTGTGGTACTGGATTTGTTTTGGGGGTTATTATAAATTTAGCTGTGTGCACCAATTGGAAAAGATATGTTTGGCTGTGGTGGGTGTCCAGTGGATGTGGTCCTTCTCTGTTATGAAGGTGTCGTGGGGAATTTCAGTGAGGATGGGGAAGTGTGTGGCCATGGTGTTGTTAATTAATTTCAGGTTGCTCTGTTGTGTGGGTGTGAGGTGGGGCGAGTAGTTGAGGATGGGAAAGTAAATGTCTGCGTTGGGGAAGGTCGACTTTGCTGTGCGGAATAGGGCTTTCAGTTGTTTGATTGTGGTCTGTCTGGGGTCCTGGTCCCTGTTGTTGATCCCCACGGAGAAAATGATAATCTTGGCGTCGGGGTTGGGGAGGGACTTTTCGCATACCTTCAAAAAGTTATATACGTTGGCCCCGGGGTAGCTGTCCAGCTGGATTTGTGAAAATTTGTGAGCTGGGATCCGATTGATGTTTGAGTCTCCCAGCACCAGGACTGGTTTTCTGCCTCTGAAAGACCAGTCCTGGATTTTGCGGTATGGGCGTGCAATGTGATAGGTGGGTTTGTAGGTGGGTGATTGAAAGGGTGAATGGATCTGAACTGTAGTGCAAGGGGAGGTGGGATGGGAAACAGAAGAAAGATTAGGGGTGTATGGGGTCTCTACGCTAAGGGAGGGGGAGAGGGGAATAGGAGAGGGCGAAAGAGAGACAGGTTTGGAAGAGAGTGGGGAGTTGGGGTGGGAGGAAAGAGGCGGAGTGGATTTGGAAGGGGGTTAGGGTTAGGGTTAGGGTTAGGGTTAGGGTTAGGGTTAGGGGTTAGGGGTTAGGGGTTAGGGGTTAGGGTTAGGGTTAGGGTGGGTTAGGGTTAGGGTTAGGGTTAGGGTTAGGGTGGGTTAGGGTTAGGGTTAGGGTTAGGGTTAGGGTTAGGTTTTAGGGTTAGCGTTTGCGCTTTGGGGTCATCATTGATGTTTAGATGCACTGGCCTAAAGGTCTGAGGGGGTAATGGGGGAGCAGGACAAATCGGTCTGCTAGACCTTAAGACGGGGAGGGCGGTCTATGATGTAGCCCATTGTCGCGACGTTTCGGTATGTCTTACCTTCATCAGGCGTGGGCTACGCTTTAAAAATAAAAAAATAAAAAAATATAATTGTCCACCATGTCATTGTCCATCAAAAAAAAGTGTGTAGCCACCATTAGTCCAACTCAACGGCCAGCGGGTGAAACGGCTCTCTGCCGGGCTCCGTCGGAAAGGGGGAACGGAGCGCCGGTTCAAGCCACAAAATGGATGCCATCTCCGGTGGGCGGGCCCTGCCCCATGAAAATGGTAGGCGTCCCCCACTGCACTCTTCGTATCAGTGAGGGACACCATAGGAAAGAGGAGGTGGGATCAGGAGAGAGAGAAAAAAAGGTGTGTGTTTTCTCCTCTCCTCAATTGGAAAAAACCGAAAAATAGATAAAACAAAGGGGGGAAAAAAGGAAAATCTAAGCTCGGACGGTGAGCATGGATAACACCAAGTCCATCTCACCGAACCGCGGGTAACACAAGCTTCCGGGCACTCCGGTTTAAGCTGTTAAAATAGACATTTCCGGTCGGCGGGCGCTTCCTATGGAAATGGTGGCGTTCCTCGCTAATGCCATCGCAGCAGCGAGAGACGCCACAGGGAGGAGAGAGGAGGGGGGGGGGGGGTAACACCGCTGTGTGTTTCTTAGGTGGGAAAAAACGAAAGAGAGAGAAACAGAAAAAAATAAAAATAACTAAAGGTGGGGATCTAATGCCGGACGATGAGCAGGGCGAATGTGCACACTTGGACGGTGAACATGAGTAAAAAACGGGGGAGGGGGGGGGGGGTTTTAGTGTTAGGGAAAACGGGTCGGTTTAGTCCTGGCCTGGATTAGGCTTTCGGTGTGGGTTATAATCAGGGTTAGGTTTAGGGTGTCAGCCTGGGCTAGGCTTTCGGTGCGGGTTATGACCAGGGTTAGGTTTAGGGTGTCAGCCTGGGTTAGGCTTTTCGGCGCGGGTTCGCGTTTAGGGTGAAGGGACCCCCGGGGTCAGACCAGTGGCTCTGGCTGGTATAGGTTTTAGGGTTAGCGTTTGCGCTTTGGGGTCATCATTGATGTTTAGATGCACTGGCCTAAAGGTCTGAGGGGGTAATGGGGGAGCAGGACAAATCGGTCTGCTAGACCTTAAGACGGGGAGGGCGGTCTATGATGTAGCCCATTGTCGCGACGTTTCGGTATGTCTTACCTTCATCAGGCGTGGGCTACGCTTTAAAAATAAAAAAATAAAAAAATATAATTGTCCACCATGTCATTGTCCATCAAAAAAAAGTGTGTAGCCACCATTAGTCCAACTCAACGGCCAGCGGGTGAAACGGCTCTCTGCCGGGCTCCGTCGGAAAGGGGGAACGGAGCGCCGGTTCAAGCCACAAAATGGATGCCATCTCCGGTGGGCGGGCCCTGCCCCATGAAAATGGTAGGCGTCCCCCACTGCACTCTTCGTATCAGTGAGGGACACCATAGGAAAGAGGAGGTGGGATCAGGAGAGAGAGAAAAAAAGGTGTGTGTTTTCTCCTCTCCTCAATTGGAAAAAACCGAAAAATAGATAAAACAAAGGGGGGAAAAAAGGAAAATCTAAGCTCGGACGGTGAGCATGGATAACACCAAGTCCATCTCACCGAACCGCGGGTAACACAAGCTTCCGGGCACTCCGGTTTAAGCTGTTAAAATAGACATTTCCGGTCGGCGGGCGCTTCCTATGGAAATGGTGGCGTTCCTCGCTAATGCCATCGCAGCAGCGAGAGACGCCACAGGGAGGAGAGAGGAGGGGGGGGGGGGGTAACACCGCTGTGTGTTTCTTAGGTGGGAAAAAACGAAAGAGAGAGAAACAGAAAAAAATAAAAATAACTAAAGGTGGGGATCTAATGCCGGACGATGAGCAGGGCGAATGTGCACACTTGGACGGTGAACATGAGTAAAAAACGGGGGAGGGGGGGGGGGGTTTTAGTGTTAGGGAAAACGGGTCGGTTTAGTCCTGGCCTGGATTAGGCTTTCGGTGTGGGTTATAATCAGGGTTAGGGTTAGGGTTAGGGTTAGGGTTAGGGTTAGGGTTGGGTTTTAGGGTTAGGGTTAGGGTTAGGGTTAGGGTTAGGGTTGGGTTAGGGTTGGGGTTTGGGGTGTCGGTAATTGACTTTATTTGCACTGGCCTACGGTGTCTGAACTAGTCCCCCCAATGGATAAAGATGGTTGTTGGCGGGTGCATGGACATGAGCAAACAGGGGCCGGCGTAATTAAACGTCATCATTGAGGCCTCCCGGTGCGGTCGTCCGGAGCTTGTGGATCCACTGTTTTTCCGCTCTCCTCCTCTGCCCCACGGTCCAGTGATCGTTGTTTTCAAGGCCAGAGATGATGAGGTGGGAGGAGGGGTGCGTTTGGAAGTGTGTGATTAGGGGGGTACGAAGTTTGCCTACCATGATGTTGTGTATGTGTTGTGAGAGTCGTGTATGTATCGAGTGTCGGGTTTCCCCAATGTAGTGTTTGTCGCAGAGGGTGCATGTGATGATGTAAACGACGTTTGTGGTGTTGACGGAGAATGAGCCCAAGGTGGGCATAGCTGTGTTGGTGTGTGGGTTGTGGATGTATTTTCTGTTTCTGTAGTGGTGTGCATATTGTAATTGGGGTGTGGGTCTGTGATCGGAGAATTGTGATTTGACCAGTATGTTGTGGAGGCTCTTGTTTTTTCTGTAAGCGGATATGATTTTGTTGTTGTGGAAAGCCGGGTGCTGGGACTGTAGACTGGAGAAACTGTTCTTTATGGCATGGTGGAGACCGGTTATTTTGTGTGAAAAGGTGGAGATGAGAGGTATGAAGTGCCGCGGCGGGGTAGGGTTGAGGTGTGAACTAATTGTGGCGGTGTGTTGTGGGCCCGAGCTGCCTCTCGCTACAGGGGGGTTGGGATGCAGGCCTTCATTGGGGAAGGGGGAAGAGTTAGGTTCAGGATAAGGACCGGGGGTAGGGTCATGGTTAAGTTTAGGGTTAGGATTAGGGTTGGGGTTATGGTTAGGGTTGGGGTTATGGTTAGGGTTATGGTTAGGGTTGGGGTTATGGTTAGGGTTATGGTTAGGGTTAGGGTTAGGGTTAGGGTTAGGGTTTAGGGTTAGGGTTAGGGTTAGGGTTAGGGTTAGGGTTAGGTTTGGGGTTGGGTTAGGGTTATGGGTTTATAAGTTATTTTTATTTTGCGCTGGCCTACTGATCTAAGGGGTGGTGTGGTGGAGAAGGCTGCGGTCCCTCCCGCCAGGGACGAGGGTTCAATCCCCAGAGAGAGCACAAGGGCAGGAGGAGGAGGAGCGACTCAATAGAGTTAATTTAAACAAGGAAGGCTGCCCAGATCCCCGGGCGAGACGGCCTCCCCAGATAAAATTATTAGTAAGATAGATAATAAATAAGTAAATAAATAAATAAATAATAAATTAATAGAGTTAAATCTAGGTAAAATCTAAAAGCTGGAGGAGGAGAAAGTGCTAATTATAAAGTTCTAAGTGCTAAAATACGATAAAAGAAGTGCTATTAAAAACAAAGTGCCATAGTAAAACACATAAATACAAGTAAAAAAATTCAAAAAACCATGCAATAAGTGCTCTGGGTAAAATCACAGCAAACAAAATTAAAAAATTGTCCCCTCCAAACAGTCTAATAAGATTGTCTAAGATTCAGTAAAAGTAATAAATATAAATAATAAATGCATATAATAAATAAATAAATAAAAAAATAAATAGATAATGGGGTTGTCATCTCGCACCAAGATTAAGACGTGATTGGGATCCTAGGAAAGGGGGATCCGCGCAGCCGGATCGTAGGTCCAGGGACCACCCCACCAGGAGTGGGTTGGCCAGATCGGCCTTCCTTCAGTCCTTATTGAGACCTCCCGGTACCGCGGTCCCCAGCCTGTGGATCCAAATTCTCTCCGCTCTCTTTCTCTGCCCAATGGTCCACCGGTCATTACTCTCTAGACCGGAAACTGTAAGGTGCGTGGGGGGGTGAAGTTGGAAATGTTTGACCAGGGGGGTGTTGAGTCGACCTTGCCCGATATTGTAGAGGTGTTGTGATAGGCGGGTGTGGATGGAGTGCTTGGTTTCACCGATATAATGTTTGTGGCAGAATGTGCATGTGATGATGTATACTGCGTTGGTGGTGGTGATGGAAAGGGAGCCTAGGGTGGGAAAAGCTGTGCCGGTGTGTGGATTATGGATAAATTTTCTATTTTTGTAGTGGTGGGCGTATTGTAATTGGGGTGTGGGGCTATGGTCTGTAAATTGCGATCGAGTGAGTAGTGATTGGAGGCTCTTGTTTTTTCTATAGGCGGAGATGATTTTATGGTTGTGAAAAGCCGGGTGTTGAGACTGTAATATGGCAAAGTTGTGTTTGATAGTACTATGGAGTGTTGTGATCTTATGTGAAAAGGTAGAAACCAGGGGTATGAGTTGTGGTGGGTTCTGATGTGTGCATGTGTGTGGTGGTGGGCCCGAGTCGCCTCCATCCTCAAGGGGTCGGGGATACAAACCTTGGTTCAGGTAGGGGAGGAGGTGGGGGTCGGGGTTGGACCGGGGATACAGACCCAGGTTCGGGTAGGGGGAAGGAAATTGAGGCGGCCCAGGCCCTGGGACCCGGAGTGGAGAAGGGGGGTGCAATGAGCGAGCGGGAGCGAGAGATGCCAGGGTGGTGTTTTTAATGGAACGGAGAAATCGTTTGGAATAGCCTCTGGAGCGGAGGCTGTGGAATAATATTTTGGTGGCGGCGTGAAAGTCTGTGGTGTCGGAGCAGATACGGTGGA
This sequence comes from Lampris incognitus, assembly GCF_029633865.1. Lineage (NCBI taxonomy): Eukaryota > Metazoa > Chordata > Actinopteri > Lampriformes > Lampridae > Lampris > Lampris incognitus. Next base: position 41,896 of record NW_026611128.1, on the reverse strand, counting down.
AGCGGGTGAGTTGTGATTTGATAATGCCCTTAAAGGTGTGTTTGGGGTGATAACTAGATTTATGGAGTAGGGCGTGTGTGTCTGTTGGTTTGAAGTATACCTTGGTCTGTAGGGTTTTGTGTGTTGTGTTGGATGGCCTGAAAAAAACTGTGGTGTCTAGGAAGTTGATGTGGTCTGGGTCTATGGTGTGTTTGACTTTGATGGAGGGGTGATGATTATTAAGAATGTTGATGAAGGCAGGAAATTGTGTAATGTCATGGGGCCAAATGCCAAAAATGTCGTCCAAATACCTAAGATAAAGGGATGGTTGTAGGGGGCATTTGGCCAAGGCTTCTCGCTCCCACTCGCTCATATAGAGGTTGGCGTAGGAGGGGGCGAATCTCTGGCCCATGGCTGTCCCGTTAACCTGGAGAAAATATTGGTTATTAAAAAGGAAGTCATTGTTAGTAAGGCAGAGTTCTATTAATTGGATGAGTTCTTGGTTGGGTCTATTCCGGTCGGGTTTTCTATTGAATATGTTTGTAAGTGTTTGTAGTCCAAGGTGGGTGTTGATGTTTGTGTATAAGCTGTCGATGTCTATTGTAAAGAGATATGATTGGTTCGGGACCGCCATGGACCTGATAATTTCTATGAAGTGATATGTGTCCTTGATGTAACTCGGATGTTGGGTGGAGAGGGGCCCCAAGAAGTGGTCGATGTACTGAGAGATGTGGTAGGTGGCGCTGTTGCAGTCGGAGACTATTGGTCTTCCGGGAGGGACCTCAAAAGGGATAGTCCAAGTGTGTGGTGGTTTATGTATTTTAGGTAGTAAGTAAAAGTAGCGTGGTCGTGGGTTGTCCGGTCCGAATAAGTAGTTTTTTTGTTTGGCGGATATATATTTTTTGTTGTAGAGTGTTTGAATGATAGTCCTTAGTCTGCTTTGGGTGGGTATTTGAATTGAGTCGTCCAGTCGTTTATAGTATGTGTTGTTGTTGAGTTGTCTATTGGCTTCTATGAGGTATTGGTGACGGTCCATGATGATTATTTTGGATCCTTTGTCCGCCGGTTTTATGATGATGTTGGGGTTGTGGGTAAGTTCAGTGAGGGCCCTGCGCTCGGCCCCCGACAGGTTGTCAGAGACGTCTGCCGGGGGCCTGTAGCGTTTCAGGGCCCGTCGGTCTGTGTGTATGAATGATTGTGTTGAAGTATGTAGTCCAGTCCAGTCCGGTTCCCAGTTGGATGGATAGCTGAAAGGTGTGTGTTGGTAGTCGGAGTGGGGATGAAAATAATCAATTAATTTGAGGCGTCTGTGGAAGTTGTGTAGGTCCCTTTGAAGTTCCTCCCGGTCGAATTTGGTGGGTCGTGGGACGAAGGAGAGCCCCTTCTCCAAAAGACGGCGTTGGGCTGGGGAGGGTATGAAGAGGGTTGCTAGATTGAGGATATTGGAGGGGGAGTTCCAGTCCAGGTCCCGGTGCTGGTATGCAGGGGAGTTGTGTGTGTGTGGTACTGGATTTGTTTTGGGGGTTATTATAAATTTAGCTGTGTGCACCAATTGGAAAAGATATGTTTGGCTGTGGTGGGTGTCCAGTGGATGTGGTCCTTCTCTGTTATGAAGGTGTCGTGGGGAATTTCAGTGAGGATGGGGAAGTGTGTGGCCATGGTGTTGTTAATTAATTTCAGGTTGCTCTGTTGTGTGGGTGTGAGGTGGGGCGAGTAGTTGAGGATGGGAAAGTAAATGTCTGCGTTGGGGAAGGTCGACTTTGCTGTGCGGAATAGGGCTTTCAGTTGTTTGATTGTGGTCTGTCTGGGGTCCTGGTCCCTGTTGTTGATCCCCACGGAGAAAATGATAATCTTGGCGTCGGGGTTGGGGAGGGACTTTTCGCATACCTTCAAAAAGTTATATACGTTGGCCCCGGGGTAGCTGTCCAGCTGGATTTGTGAAAATTTGTGAGCTGGGATCCGATTGATGTTTGAGTCTCCCAGCACCAGGACTGGTTTTCTGCCTCTGAAAGACCAGTCCTGGATTTTGCGGTATGGGCGTGCAATGTGATAGGTGGGTTTGTAGGTGGGTGATTGAAAGGGTGAATGGATCTGAACTGTAGTGCAAGGGGAGGTGGGATGGGAAACAGAAGAAAGGTTAGGGGTGTATGGGGTCTCTACGCTAAGGGAGGGGGAGAGGGGAATAGGAGAGGGCGAAAGAGAGACAGGTTTGGAAGAGAGTGGGGAGTTGGGGTGGGAGGAAAGAGGCGGAGTGGATTTGGAAGGGGAAGCACTAGGTTCAGGAGGGAGGGGGGAGAGAGGTAGAATGGGTTTGGGAGGGGAAGGGGGAAGACGGGAGGAACGGGGAGGTATGGGGAGGGTGGCGTGGCAATGGGCCTGGGCTATTGGTGTGCAGGTGTCCGGGGCAACCCGGCCGGGCAGCTCAACCCCAATTAGTTGTTGAGTGGAGGGCTCAGATAGGGTTATGATTCGGTCATCCTTGACCTCAGTGGACCCTTTCATCATTTCCCTCAATTGCAAAGTTTTTTGCTTTTGTGGGGTCAGCCGCCCCGCCAGGCCATCCCGGGCACCCTCAGCATCTGTCTGTGAGAGATGGATAGAAATGGTATCAGGAATGCAAACTGAAATATTAGAGCGTGTACTGTGTGTGTTGTAATGTGGGTCCTGTGTGGTGGTAGATTTGTTGGGGGGTTGGTGTATTTGGGCTGTAACCTGTGTGTGTGTTATGAGGTTGGTGAGAACGGGTGGTGACTGGGTGGGGTGGGTCTTCTGTTGTGGTGGTGTGTGATGAGCCGGAGTTGGGTGTGTTAATACTTGTCCAGGGGCCTGCGGTGGTCGGATGGGGCCTCTTCTTGGAGGTAGAGCTGTTGGGGGTATGGAAACTTCAGGTGCTGCTGACCGGTTATGATGCTGTATTTCTTCTGTGAGGGAGGTGCGTGGACCGAGGAAGAGGGAGAGTTTGTGAGGGGCTTGTGGTTTGGGTAATGGTGGATAGTCCTTCTCACCTTCTGTGTTTTCTTGAGTCATGGCTGAGGTGTTGTTTGCTTTCCATTGGTTCTTGTGGTGAGGTCCGGGGCTGGTGGTGGTGGTGGTTGCGGTTAGATCAGTATGCAAAATCCGCTGGACTTCCCGCAGGGTTTCTGCTGTCAGCCTGGGGCCATAGCGTTTCTGGGCCCAACCAGTGGCTATTTGTAGAGCCAGAGGGTTGTAGGGGGATGTGACTAATGTGGTTATTGTGTGTGTGTAATGTTGTTGGAGTATAATAATGGTATTGCGCATCCACTGTGTGGTGTTTGTAAATATCTTCGTTCGTGTGTCTGATGTTGGTGTGGATGGCTTAATGAAATCAGTCAGTCGATTGACTTGGCGTAGCATGCCCGGTGGAAATATGTCCGTGGTTATTGCAGTGTCCATAATGTGTTTGTGATGTGTGGCCTGAATGAGTTTAAAATATTGTTTACTTGTGTGTCTGGTTTCTGGGTCCGGTGGGTGAGTGAGAGGGGAAATGTGTGTTTGATATTGCGATGTGGTTGTGCGTGGTCTATTGGGTGGGTGTGTGATAGTGGACATGAGTGGCGTTGGTGTGTGCCTAATAGGTGCTGAGCCGTTTCCAGCCCCGCTCCCGTGCGCAGCCCCAACTCTACGTGTAAAAAACATGGTGGTGGAGGGCTCTTACCTTAATGCCGCAGATGGTCGTTTAGCTGAGGGCTTCTGATCTCGGCTATCCGGGAGTAGATGGACGATTTTCCCGGAGCCGGTCCCCAGCTCGGCACTGGATTGTTGCCGCAGGTTGTTGTTTTTCTGCTGGGGGGTTCCGATCTCGGTTACCCGGGAATAGATGGAAAGTTTTCCCGGGGCCGCTCCTCCGTTCGGCTCTGGCTAGTGGGGTCACTTAAACAGAGCTTTTCAATTTTAAACGAAAGTCTCTATTTTTTTCATGCCATCTGTCGGGACAGGCGGAGCCCCCCACCGGCGATTAAAAACTAACTTTATTGTTAAAAACAGTTAAGACCGTGCCTGATAAAAAAAGGGGGTCAATAAAAAAGACTAAAACAATTGCCAAAACGGCTGTGTAATAAAAGAGAGTTACCGTGTTGCGCAGGGGAGCAGAGGAGATCCCGACGTTTCGCAGATGTACTGCTTCCTCAGGGGATACTGGAAACGGCCAACATCCGGCGTTTTGACTGTTGGGGAAGGGAGGGTAAGTCCCTCCCCCAAGAGTTCAACATCCAATCCTGTGGTGGTCAGATCATGGGATGGTGCAGTATTGTATTCTGATTGGGTGTGCTAGGGGGTGTGGATTTGGTTTTTGGAGGGAAATCGGGTTAAAGGATCCGATTGGATATTCTGAGGGGGGGAGGGGGAAGGTTTTGAATCGATATGATGTAAAAGGGCCGTTGCTATGGATGTGGATGCAGTGGCTCACCCGGCTGGGCTGGGCGCCCTGGAAACGTGGGCGCCAGTTCGAATCCCAGGGCAGGCGAGCCAAACCCATCCACAAAATCGGCGCTTTTTTTTTTTTTTTTTTTTTTTGGGTGGTGGTTTGTTTGTGGGTGCTCGCCGTTAGTGGTGTGGTATTTTATATTGGCTGTGTTGCGATTTGGTTGAAAAACGGGTCTAGATCAGTGGCACGGGCTGGGTTAGGTTTGGGGTTGGGTTAGGGTTATGGGTTTATAAGTTATTTTTATTTTGCGCTGGCCTACTGATCTAAGGGGTGGTGTGGTGGAGAAGGCTGCGGTCCCTCCCGCCAGGGACGAGGGTTCAATCCCCAGAGAGAGCACAAGGGCAGGAGGAGGAGGAGCGACTCAATAGAGTTAATTTAAACAAGGAAGGCTGCCCAGATCCCCGGGCGAGACGGCCTCCCCAGATAAAATTATTAGTAAGATAGATAATAAATAAGTAAATAAATAAATAAATAATAAATTAATAGAGTTAAATCTAGGTAAAATCTAAAAGCTGGAGGAGGAGAAAGTGCTAATTATAAAGTTCTAAGTGCTAAAATACGATAAAAGAAGTGCTATTAAAAACAAAGTGCCATAGTAAAACACATAAATACAAGTAAAAAAATTCAAAAAACCATGCAATAAGTGCTCTGGGTAAAATCACAGCAAACAAAATTAAAAAATTGTCCCCTCCAAACAGTCTAATAAGATTGTCTAAGATTCAGTAAAAGTAATAAATATAAATAATAAATGCATATAATAAATAAATAAATAAAAAAATAAATAGATAATGGGGTTGTCATCTCGCACCAAGATTAAGACGTGATTGGGATCCTAGGAAAGGGGGATCCGCGCAGCCGGATCGTAGGTCCAGGGACCACCCCACCAGGAGTGGGTTGGCCAGATCGGCCTTCCTTCAGTCCTTATTGAGACCTCCCGGTACCGCGGTCCCCAGCCTGTGGATCCAAATTCTCTCCGCTCTCTTTCTCTGCCCAATGGTCCACCGGTCATTACTCTCTAGACCGGAAACTGTAAGGTGCGTGGGGGGGTGAAGTTGGAAATGTTTGACCAGGGGGGTGTTGAGTCGACCTTGCCCGATATTGTAGAGGTGTTGTGATAGGCGGGTGTGGATGGAGTGCTTGGTTTCACCGATATAATGTTTGTGGCAGAATGTGCATGTGATGATGTATACTGCGTTGGTGGTGGTGATGGAAAGGGAGCCTAGGGTGGGAAAAGCTGTGCCGGTGTGTGGATTATGGATAAATTTTCTATTTTTGTAGTGGTGGGCGTATTGTAATTGGGGTGTGGGGCTATGGTCTGTAAATTGCGATCGAGTGAGTAGTGATTGGAGGCTCTTGTTTTTTCTATAGGCGGAGATGATTTTATGGTTGTGAAAAGCCGGGTGTTGAGACTGTAATATGGCAAAGTTGTGTTTGATAGTACTATGGAGTGTTGTGATCTTATGTGAAAAGGTAGAAACCAGGGGTATGAGTTGTGGTGGGTTCTGATGTGTGCATGTGTGTGGTGGTGGGCCCGAGTCGCCTCCATCCTCAAGGGGTCGGGGATACAAACCTTGGTTCAGGTAGGGGAGGAGGTGGGGGTCGGGGTTGGACCGGGGATACAGACCCAGGTTCGGGTAGGGGGAAGGAAATTGAGGCGGCCCAGGCCCTGGGACCCGGAGTGGAGAAGGGGGGTGCAATGAGCGAGCGGGAGCGAGAGATGCCAGGGTGGTGTTTTTAATGGAACGGAGAAATCGTTTGGAATAGCCTCTGGAGCGGAGGCTGTGGAATAATATTTTGGTGGCGGCGTGAAAGTCTGTGGTGTCGGAGCAGATACGGTGGAAGCGGGTGAGTTGTGATTTGATAATGCCCTTAAAGGTGTGTTTGGGGTGATAACTAGATTTATGGAGTAGGGCGTGTGTGTCTGTTGGTTTGAAGTATACCTTGGTCTGTAGGGTTTTGTGTGTTGTGTTGGATGGCCTGAAAAAAACTGTGGTGTCTAGGAAGTTGATGTGGTCTGGGTCTATGGTGTGTTTGACTTTGATGGAGGGGTGATGATTATTAAGAATGTTGATGAAGGCAGGAAATTGTGTAATGTCATGGGGCCAAATGCCAAAAATGTCGTCCAAATACCTAAGATAAAGAGATGGTTGTAGGGGGCATTTGGCCAAGGCTTCTCGCTCCCACTCGCTCATATAGAGGTTGGCGTAGGAGGGGGCGAATCTCTGGCCCATGGCTGTCCCGTTAACCTGGAGAAAATATTGGTTATTAAAAAGGAAGTCATTGTTAGTAAGGCAGAGTTCTATTAATTGGATGAGTTCTTGGTTGGGTCTGTTCCGGTCGGGGTTTCTATTGAATATGTTTGTAAGTGTTTGTAGTCCAAGGTGGGTGTTGATGTTTGTGTATAAGCTATCGATGTCAATTGTAAAGAGATATGATTGGTTCGGGACTGCCATGGACCTGATAATTTCTATGAAGTGATATGTGTCCTTGATGTAACTCGGATGTTGGGTGGAGAGGGGCCCCAAGAAGTGGTCGATGTACTGAGAGATGTGGTAGGTGGCGCTGTTGCAGTCGGAGACTATTGGTCTTCCGGGAGGGACCTCAAAAGGGATAGTCCAAGTGTGTGGTGGTTTATGTATTTTAGGTAGTAAGTAAAAGTAGCGTGGTCGTGGGTTGTCCGGTCCGAGGGTTAGGGTTAGGGTTAGGGTTAGGGTTAGGGTTAGGGTTAGGGTTAGGTTTGGGGTTGGGTTAGGGTTATGGGTTTATAAGTTATTTTTATTTTGCGCTGGCCTACTGATCTAAGGGGTGGTGTGGTGGAGAAGGCTGCGGTCCCTCCCGCCAGGGACGAGGGTTCAATCCCCAGAGAGAGCACAAGGGCAGGAGGAGGAGCGACTCAATAGAGTTAATTTAAACAAGGAAGGCTGCCCAGATCCCCGGGCGAGACGGCCTCCCCAGATAAAATTATTAGTAAGATAGATAATAAATAAGTAAATAAATAAATAAATAATAAATTAATAGAGTTAAATCTAGGTAAAATCTAAAAGCTGGAGGAGGAGAAAGTGCTAATTATAAAGTTATAAGTGCTAAAATACGATAAAAGAAGTGCTATTAAAAACAAAGTGCCATAGTAAAACACATAAATACAAGTAAAAAAATTCAAAAAACCATGCAATAAGTGCTCTGGGTAAAATCACAGCAAACAAAATTAAAAAATTGTCCCCTCCAAACAGTCTAATAAGATTGTCTAAGATTCAGTAAGAGTAATAAATAACAGTTAATAATAATAAGTATAAATAATAAATGCATATAATAAATAAATAAATAAAAAAATAAATAGATAATGGGGTTGTCATCTCGCACCAAGATTAAGACGTGATTGGGATCCTAGGAAAGGGGGATCCGCGCAGCCGGATCGTAGGTCCAGGGACCACCCCACCAGGAGTGGGTTGGCCAGATCGGCCTTCCTTCAGTCCTTATTGAGACCTCCCGGTACCGCGGTCCCCAGCCTGTGGATCCAAATTCTCTCCGCTCTCTTTCTCTGCCCAATGGTCCACCGGTCATTACTCTCTAGACCGGAAACTGTAAGGTGCGTGGGGGGGTGAAGTTGGAAATGTTTGACCAGGGGGGTGTTGAGTCGACCTTGCCCGATATTGTAGAGGTGTTGTGATAGGCGGGTGTGGATGGAGTGCTTGGTTTCACCGATATAATGTTTGTGGCAGAATGTGCATGTGATGATGTATACTGCGTTGGTGGTGGTGATGGAAAGGGAGCCTAGGGTGGGAAAAGCTGTGCCGGTGTGTGGATTATGGATAAATTTTCTATTTTTGTAGTGGTGGGCGTATTGTAATTGGGGTGTGGGGCTATGGTCTGTAAATTGCGATCGAGTGAGTAGTGATTGGAGGCTCTTGTTTTTTCTATAGGCGGAGATGATTTTATGGTTGTGAAAAGCCGGGTGTTGAGACTGTAATATGGCAAAGTTGTGTTTGATAGTACTATGGAGTGTTGTGATCTTATGTGAAAAGGTAGAAACCAGGGGTATGAGTTGTGGTGGGTTCTGATGTGTGCATGTGTGTGGTGGTGGGCCCGAGTCGCCTCCATCCTCAAGGGGTCGGGGATACAAACCTTGGTTCAGGTAGGGGAGGAGGTGGGGGTCGGGGTTGGACCGGGGATACAGACCCAGGTTCGGGTAGGGGGAAGGAAATTGAGGCGGCCCAGGCCCTGGGACCCGGAGTGGAGAAGGGGGGTGCAATGAGCGAGCGGGAGCGAGAGATGCCAGGGTGGTGTTTTTAATGGAACGGAGAAATCGTTTGGAATAGCCTCTGGAGCGGAGGCTGTGGAATAATATTTTGGTGGCGGCGTGAAAGTCTGTGGTGTCGGAGCAGATACGGTGGAAGCGGGTGAGTTGTGATTTGATAATGCCCTTAAAGGTGTGTTTGGGGTGATAACTAGATTTATGGAGTAGGGCGTGTGTGTCTGTTGGTTTGAAGTATACCTTGGTCTGTAGGGTTTTGTGTGTTGTGTTGGATGGCCTGAAAAAAACTGTGGTGTCTAGGAAGTTGATGTGGTCTGGGTCTATGGTGTGTTTGACTTTGATGGAGGGGTGATGATTATTAAGAATGTTGATGAAGGCAGGAAATTGTGTAATGTCATGGGGCCAAATGCCAAAAATGTCGTCCAAATACCTAAGATAAAGGGATGGTTGTAGGGGGCATTTGGCCAAGGCTTCTCGCTCCCACTCGCTCATATAGAGGTTGGCGTAGGAGGGGGCGAATCTCTGGCCCATGGCTGTCCCGTTAACCTGGAGAAAATATTGGTTATTAAAAAGGAAGTCATTGTTAGTAAGGCAGAGTTCTATTAATTGGATGAGTTCTTGGTTGGGTCTATTCCGGTCGGGTTTTCTATTGAATATGTTTGTAAGTGTTTGTAGTCCAAGGTGGGTGTTGATGTTTGTGTATAAGCTGTCGATGTCTATTGTAAAGAGATATGATTGGTTCGGGACCGCCATGGACCTGATAATTTCTATGAAGTGATATGTGTCCTTGATGTAACTCGGATGTTGGGTGGAGAGGGGCCCCAAGAAGTGGTCGATGTACTGAGAGATGTGGTAGGTGGCGCTGTTGCAGTCGGAGACTATTGGTCTTCCGGGAGGGACCTCAAAAGGGATAGTCCAAGTGTGTGGTGGTTTATGTATTTTAGGTAGTAAGTAAAAGTAGCGTGGTCGTGGGTTGTCCGGTCCGAATAAGTAGTTTTTTTGTTTGGCGGATATATATTTTTTGTTGTAGAGTGTTTGAATGATAGTCCTTAGTCTGCTTTGGGTGGGTATTTGAATTGAGTCGTCCAGTCGTTTATAGTATGTGTTGTTGTTGAGTTGTCTATTGGCTTCTATGAGGTATTGGTGACGGTCCATGATGATTATTTTGGATCCTTTGTCCGCCGGTTTTATGATGATGTTGGGGTTGTGGGTAAGTTCAGTGAGGGCCCTGCGCTCGGCCCCCGACAGGTTGTCAGAGACGTCTGCCGGGGGCCTGTAGCGTTTCAGGGCCCGTCGGTCTGTGTGTATGAATGATTGTGTTGAAGTATGTAGTCCAGTCCAGTCCGGTTCCCAGTTGGATGGATAGCTGAAAGGTGTGTGTTGGTAGTCGGAGTGGGGATGAAAATAATCAATTAATTTGAGGCGTCTGTGGAAGTTGTGTAGGTCCCTTTGAAGTTCCTCCCGGTCGAATTTGGTGGGTCGTGGGACGAAGGAGAGCCCCTTCTCCAAAAGACGGCGTTGGGCTGGGGAGGGTATGAAGAGGGTTGCTAGATTGAGGATATTGGAGGGGGAGTTCCAGTCCAGGTCCCGGTGCTGGTATGCAGGGGAGTTGTGTGTGTGTGGTACTGGATTTGTTTTGGGGGTTATTATAAATTTAGCTGTGTGCACCAATTGGAAAAGATATGTTTGGCTGTGGTGGGTGTCCAGTGGATGTGGTCCTTCTCTGTTATGAAGGTGTCGTGGGGAATTTCAGTGAGGATGGGGAAGTGTGTGGCCATGGTGTTGTTAATTAATTTCAGGTTGCTCTGTTGTGTGGGTGTGAGGTGGGGCGAGTAGTTGAGGATGGGAAAGTAAATGTCTGCGTTGGGGAAGGTCGACTTTGCTGTGCGGAATAGGGCTTTCAGTTGTTTGATTGTGGTCTGTCTGGGGTCCTGGTCCCTGTTGTTGATCCCCACGGAGAAAATGATAATCTTGGCGTCGGGGTTGGGGAGGGACTTTTCGCATACCTTCAAAAAGTTATATACGTTGGCCCCGGGGTAGCTGTCCAGCTGGATTTGTGAAAATTTGTGAGCTGGGATCCGATTGATGTTTGAGTCTCCCAGCACCAGGACTGGTTTTCTGCCTCTGAAAGACCAGTCCTGGATTTTGCGGTATGGGCGTGCAATGTGATAGGTGGGTTTGTAGGTGGGTGATTGAAAGGGTGAATGGATCTGAACTGTAGTGCAAGGGGAGGTGGGATGGGAAACAGAAGAAAGGTTAGGGGTGTATGGGGTCTCTACGCTAAGGGAGGGGGAGAGGGGAATAGGAGAGGGCGAAAGAGAGACAGGTTTGGAAGAGAGTGGGGAGTTGGGGTGGGAGGAAAGAGGCGGAGTGGATTTGGAAGGGGAAGCACTAGGTTCAGGAGGGAGGGGGGAGAGAGGTAGAATGGGTTTGGGAGGGGAAGGGGGAAGACGGGAGGAACGGGGAGGTATGGGGAGGGTGGCGTGGCAATGGGCCTGGGCTATTGGTGTGCAGGTGTCCGGGGCAACCCGGCCGGGCAGCTCAACCCCAATTAGTTGTTGAGTGGAGGGCTCAGATAGGGTTATGATTCGGTCATCCTTGACCTCAGTGGACCCTTTCATCATTTCCCTCAATTGCAAAGTTTTTTGCTTTTGTGGGGTCAGCCGCCCCGCCAGGCCATCCCGGGCACCCTCAGCATCTGTCTGTGAGAGATGGATAGAAATGGTATCAGGAATGCAAACTGAAATATTAGAGCGTGTACTGTGTGTGTTGTAATGTGGGTCCTGTGTGGTGGTAGATTTGTTGGGGGGTTGGTGTATTTGGGCTGTAACCTGTGTGTGTGTTATGAGGTTGGTGAGAACGGGTGGTGACTGGGTGGGGTGGGTCTTCTGTTGTGGTGGTGTGTGATGAGCCGGAGTTGGGTGTGTTAATACTTGTCCAGGGGCCTGCGGTGGTCGGATGGGGCCTCTTCTTGGAGGTAGAGCTGTTGGGGGTATGGAAACTTCAGGTGCTGCTGACCGGTTATGATGCTGTATTTCTTCTGTGAGGGAGGTGCGTGGACCGAGGAAGAGGGAGAGTTTGTGAGGGGCTTGTGGTTTGGGTAATGGTGGATAGTCCTTCTCACCTTCTGTGTTTTCTTGAGTCATGGCTGAGGTGTTGTTTGCTTTCCATTGGTTCTTGTGGTGAGGTCCGGGGCTGGTGGTGGTGGTGGTTGCGGTTAGATCAGTATGCAAAATCCGCTGGACTTCCCGCAGGGTTTCTGCTGTCAGCCTGGGGCCATAGCGTTTCTGGGCCCAACCAGTGGCTATTTGTAGAGCCAGAGGGTTGTAGGGGGATGTGACTAATGTGGTTATTGTGTGTGTGTAATGTTGTTGGAGTATAATAATGGTATTGCGCATCCACTGTGTGGTGTTTGTAAATATCTTCGTTCGTGTGTCTGATGTTGGTGTGGATGGCTTAATGAAATCAGTCAGTCGATTGACTTGGCGTAGCATGCCCGGTGGAAATATGTCCGTGGTTATTGCAGTGTCCATAATGTGTTTGTGATGTGTGGCCTGAATGAGTTTAAAATATTGTTTACTTGTGTGTCTGGTTTCTGGGTCCGGTGGGTGAGTGAGAGGGGAAATGTGTGTTTGATATTGCGATGTGGTTGTGCGTGGTCTATTGGGTGGGTGTGTGATAGTGGACATGAGTGGCGTTGGTGTGTGCCTAATAGGTGCTGAGCCGTTTCCAGCCCCGCTCCCGTGCGCAGCCCCAACTCTACGTGTAAAAAACATGGTGGTGGAGGGCTCTTACCTTAATGCCGCAGATGGTCGTTTAGCTGAGGGCTTCTGATCTCGGCTATCCGGGAGTAGATGGACGATTTTCCCGGAGCCGGTCCCCAGCTCGGCACTGGATTGTTGCCGCAGGTTGTTGTTTTTCTGCTGGGGGGTTCCGATCTCGGTTACCCGGGAATAGATGGAAAGTTTTCCCGGGGCCGCTCCTCCGTTCGGCTCTGGCTAGTGGGGTCACTTAAACAGAGCTTTTCAATTTTAAACGAAAGTCTCTATTTTTTTCATGCCATCTGTCGGGACAGGCGGAGCCCCCCACCGGCGATTAAAAACTAACTTTATTGTTAAAAACAGTTAAGACCGTGCCTGATAAAAAAAGGGGGTCAATAAAAAAGACTAAAACAATTGCCAAAACGGCTGTGTAATAAAAGAGAGTTACCGTGTTGCGCAGGGGAGCAGAGGAGATCCCGACGTTTCGCAGATGTACTGCTTCCTCAGGGGATACTGGAAACGGCCAACATCCGGCGTTTTGACTGTTGGGGAAGGGAGGGTAAGTCCCTCCCCCAAGAGTTCAACATCCAATCCTGTGGTGGTCAGATCATGGGATGGTGCAGTATTGTATTCTGATTGGGTGTGCTAGGGGGTGTGGATTTGGTTTTTGGAGGGAAATCGGGTTAAAGGATCCGATTGGATATTCTGAGGGGGGGAGGGGGAAGGTTTTGAATCGATATGATGTAAAAGGGCCGTTGCTATGGATGTGGATGCAGTGGCTCACCCGGCTGGGCTGGGCGCCCTGGAAACGTGGGCGCCAGTTCGAATCCCAGGGCAGGCGAGCCAAACCCATCCACAAAATCGGCGCTTTTTTTTTTTTTTTTTTTTTTTGGGTGGTGGTTTGTTTGTGGGTGCTCGCCGTTAGTGGTGTGGTATTTTATATTGGCTGTGTTGCGATTTGGTTGAAAAACGGGTCTAGATCAGTGGCACGGGCTGGGTTAGGTTTGGGGTTGGGTTAGGGTTATGGGTTTATAAGTTATTTTTATTTTGCGCTGGCCTACTGATCTAAGGGGTGGTGTGGTGGAGAAGGCTGCGGTCCCTCCCGCCAGGGACGAGGGTTCAATCCCCAGAGAGAGCACAAGGGCAGGAGGAGGAGGAGCGACTCAATAGAGTTAATTTAAACAAGGAAGGCTGCCCAGATCCCCGGGCGAGACGGCCTCCCCAGATAAAATTATTAGTAAGATAGATAATAAATAAGTAAATAAATAAATAAATAATAAATTAATAGAGTTAAATCTAGGTAAAATCTAAAAGCTGGAGGAGGAGAAAGTGCTAATTATAAAGTTCTAAGTGCTAAAATACGATAAAAGAAGTGCTATTAAAAACAAAGTGCCATAGTAAAACACATAAATACAAGTAAAAAAATTCAAAAAACCATGCAATAAGTGCTCTGGGTAAAATCACAGCAAACAAAATTAAAAAATTGTCCCCTCCAAACAGTCTAATAAGATTGTCTAAGATTCAGTAAAAGTAATAAATATAAATAATAAATGCATATAATAAATAAATAAATAAAAAAATAAATAGATAATGGGGTTGTCATCTCGCACCAAGATTAAGACGTGATTGGGATCCTAGGAAAGGGGGATCCGCGCAGCCGGATCGTAGGTCCAGGGACCACCCCACCAGGAGTGGGTTGGCCAGATCGGCCTTCCTTCAGTCCTTATTGAGACCTCCCGGTACCGCGGTCCCCAGCCTGTGGATCCAAATTCTCTCCGCTCTCTTTCTCTGCCCAATGGTCCACCGGTCATTACTCTCTAGACCGGAAACTGTAAGGTGCGTGGGGGGGTGAAGTTGGAAATGTTTGACCAGGGGGGTGTTGAGTCGACCTTGCCCGATATTGTAGAGGTGTTGTGATAGGCGGGTGTGGATGGAGTGCTTGGTTTCACCGATATAATGTTTGTGGCAGAATGTGCATGTGATGATGTATACTGCGTTGGTGGTGGTGATGGAAAGGGAGCCTAGGGTGGGAAAAGCTGTGCCGGTGTGTGGATTATGGATAAATTTTCTATTTTTGTAGTGGTGGGCGTATTGTAATTGGGGTGTGGGGCTATGGTCTGTAAATTGCGATCGAGTGAGTAGTGATTGGAGGCTCTTGTTTTTTCTATAGGCGGAGATGATTTTATGGTTGTGAAAAGCCGGGTGTTGAGACTGTAATATGGCAAAGTTGTGTTTGATAGTACTATGGAGTGTTGTGATCTTATGTGAAAAGGTAGAAACCAGGGGTATGAGTTGTGGTGGGTTCTGATGTGTGCATGTGTGTGGTGGTGGGCCCGAGTCGCCTCCATCCTCAAGGGGTCGGGGATACAAACCTTGGTTCAGGTAGGGGAGGAGGTGGGGGTCGGGGTTGGACCGGGGATACAGACCCAGGTTCGGGTAGGGGGAAGGAAATTGAGGCGGCCCAGGCCCTGGGACCCGGAGTGGAGAAGGGGGGTGCAATGAGCGAGCGGGAGCGAGAGATGCCAGGGTGGTGTTTTTAATGGAACGGAGAAATCGTTTGGAATAGCCTCTGGAGCGGAGGCTGTGGAATAATATTTTGGTGGCGGCGTGAAAGTCTGTGGTGTCGGAGCAGATACGGTGGAAGCGGGTGAGTTGTGATTTGATAATGCCCTTAAAGGTGTGTTTGGGGTGATAACTAGATTTATGGAGTAGGGCGTGTGTGTCTGTTGGTTTGAAGTATACCTTGGTCTGTAGGGTTTTGTGTGTTGTGTTGGATGGCCTGAAAAAAACTGTGGTGTCTAGGAAGTTGATGTGGTCTGGGTCTATGGTGTGTTTGACTTTGATGGAGGGGTGATGATTATTAAGAATGTTGATGAAGGCAGGAAATTGTGTAATGTCATGGGGCCAAATGCCAAAAATGTCGTCCAAATACCTAAGATAAAGAGATGGTTGTAGGGGGCATTTGGCCAAGGCTTCTCGCTCCCACTCGCTCATATAGAGGTTGGCGTAGGAGGGGGCGAATCTCTGGCCCATGGCTGTCCCGTTAACCTGGAGAAAATATTGGTTATTAAAAAGGAAGTCATTGTTAGTAAGGCAGAGTTCTATTAATTGGATGAGTTCTTGGTTGGGTCTGTTCCGGTCGGGGTTTCTATTGAATATGTTTGTAAGTGTTTGTAGTCCAAGGTGGGTGTTGATGTTTGTGTATAAGCTATCGATGTCAATTGTAAAGAGATATGATTGGTTCGGGACTGCCATGGACCTGATAATTTCTATGAAGTGATATGTGTCCTTGATGTAACTCGGATGTTGGGTGGAGAGGGGCCCCAAGAAGTGGTCGATGTACTGAGAGATGTGGTAGGTGGCGCTGTTGCAGTCGGAGACTATTGGTCTTCCGGGAGGGACCTCAAAAGGGATAGTCCAAGTGTGTGGTGGTTTATGTATTTTAGGTAGTAAGTAAAAGTAGCGTGGTCGTGGGTTGTCCGGTCCGAGGGTTAGGGTTAGGGTTAGGGTTAGGGTTAGGGTTAGGGTTAGGGTTAGGTTTGGGGTTGGGTTAGGGTTATGGGTTTATAAGTTATTTTTATTTTGCGCTGGCCTACTGATCTAAGGGGTGGTGTGGTGGAGAAGGCTGCGGTCCCTCCCGCCAGGGACGAGGGTTCAATCCCCAGAGAGAGCACAAGGGCAGGAGGAGGAGCGACTCAATAGAGTTAATTTAAACAAGGAAGGCTGCCCAGATCCCCGGGCGAGACGGCCTCCCCAGATAAAATTATTAGTAAGATAGATAATAAATAAGTAAATAAATAAATAAATAATAAATTAATAGAGTTAAATCTAGGTAAAATCTAAAAGCTGGAGGAGGAGAAAGTGCTAATTATAAAGTTATAAGTGCTAAAATACGATAAAAGAAGTGCTATTAAAAACAAAGTGCCATAGTAAAACACATAAATACAAGTAAAAAAATTCAAAAAACCATGCAATAAGTGCTCTGGGTAAAATCACAGCAAACAAAATTAAAAAATTGTCCCCTCCAAACAGTCTAATAAGATTGTCTAAGATTCAGTAAGAGTAATAAATAACAGTTAATAATAATAAGTATAAATAATAAATGCATATAATAAATAAATAAATAAAAAAATAAATAGATAATGGGGTTGTCATCTCGCACCAAGATTAAGACGTGATTGGGATCCTAGGAAAGGGGGATCCGCGCAGCCGGATCGTAGGTCCAGGGACCACCCCACCAGGAGTGGGTTGGCCAGATCGGCCTTCCTTCAGTCCTTATTGAGACCTCCCGGTACCGCGGTCCCCAGCCTGTGGATCCAAATTCTCTCCGCTCTCTTTCTCTGCCCAATGGTCCACCGGTCATTACTCTCTAGACCGGAAACTGTAAGGTGCGTGGGGGGGTGAAGTTGGAAATGTTTGACCAGGGGGGTGTTGAGTCGACCTTGCCCGATATTGTAGAGGTGTTGTGATAGGCGGGTGTGGATGGAGTGCTTGGTTTCACCGATATAATGTTTGTGGCAGAATGTGCATGTGATGATGTATACTGCGTTGGTGGTGGTGATGGAAAGGGAGCCTAGGGTGGGAAAAGCTGTGCCGGTGTGTGGATTATGGATAAATTTTCTATTTTTGTAGTGGTGGGCGTATTGTAATTGGGGTGTGGGGCTATGGTCTGTAAATTGCGATCGAGTGAGTAGTGATTGGAGGCTCTTGTTTTTTCTATAGGCGGAGATGATTTTATGGTTGTGAAAAGCCGGGTGTTGAGACTGTAATATGGCAAAGTTGTGTTTGATAGTACTATGGAGTGTTGTGATCTTATGTGAAAAGGTAGAAACCAGGGGTATGAGTTGTGGTGGGTTCTGATGTGTGCATGTGTGTGGTGGTGGGCCCGAGTCGCCTCCATCCTCAAGGGGTCGGGGATACAAACCTTGGTTCAGGTAGGGGAGGAGGTTAGGGTTAGGGTTGGACCGGGGATACAGACCCAGGTTCGGGTAGGGGGAAGGAAGTTGAGGCGGCCCAGGCCCTGGGACCCGGAGTGGAGAAGGGGGGTGCAATGAGCGAGCGGGAGCGAGAGATGCCAGGGTGGTGTTTTTAATGGAACGGAGAAATCGTTTGGAATAGCCTCTGGAGCGGAGGCTGTGGAATAATATTTTGGTGGCGGCGTGAAAGTCTGTGGTGTCGGAGCAGATACGGTGGAAGCGGGTGAGTTGTGATTTGATAATGCCCTTAAAGGTGTGTTTGGGGTGATAACTAGATTTATGGAGTAGGGCGTGTGTGTCTGTTGGTTTGAAATATACCTTGGTCTGTAGGGTTTTGTGTGTTGTGTTGGATGGCCTGAAAAAAACTGTGGTGTCTAGGAAGTTGATGTGGTCTGGGTCTATGGTGTGTTTGACTTTGATGGAGGGGTGATGATTATTGAGAATGTTGATGAAGGCAGGAAATTGTGTAATGTCATGGGGCCAAATGCCAAAAATGTCGTCCAAATACCTAAGATAAAGGGATGGTTGTAGGGGGCATTTGGCCAAGGCTTCTCGCTCCCACTCGCTCATATAGAGGTTGGCGTAGGAGGGGGCGAATCTCTGGCCCATGGCTGTCCCGTTAACCTGGAGAAAATATTGGTTATTAAAAAGGAAGTCATTGTTAGTAAGGCAGAGTTCTATTAATTGGATGAGTTCTTGGTTGGGTCTGTTCCGGTCGGGGTTTCTATTGAATATGTTTGTAAGTGTTTGTAGTCCAAGGTGGGTGTTGATGTTTGTGTATAAGCTGTCGATGTCAATTGTAAAGAGATATGATTGGTTCGGGACCGCCATGGACCTGATAATTTCTATGAAGTGATATGTGTCCTTGATGTAACTCGGATGTTGGGTGGAGAGGGGCCCCAAGAAGTGGTCGATGTACTGAGAGATGTGGTAGGTGGCGCTGTTGCAGTCGGAGACTATTGGTCTTCCGGGAGGGACCTCAAAAGGGATAGTCCAAGTGTGTGGTGGTTTATGTATTTTAGGTAGTAAGTAAAAGTAGCGTGGTCGTGGGTTGTCCGGTCCGAATAAGTAGTTTTTTTGTTTGGCGGATATATATTTTTTGTTGTAGAGTGTTTGAATGATGGTCCTTAGTCTGCTTTGGGTGGGTATTTGAATTGAGTCGTCCAGTCGTTTATAGTATGTGTTGTTGTTGAGTTGTCTATTGGCTTCTATGAGGTATTGGTGACGGTCCATGATGATTATTTTGGATCCTTTGTCCGCCGGTTTTATGATGATGTTGGGGTTGTGGGTAAGTTCAGTGAGGGCCCTGCGCTCGGCCCCCGACAGGTTGTCAGAGACGTCTGCCGGGGGCCTGTAGCGTTTCAGGGCCCGTCGGTCTGTGTGTATGAATGATTGTGTTGAAGTATGTAGTCCAGTCCAGTCCGGTTCCCAGTTGGATGGATAGCTGAAAGGTGTGTGTTGGTAGTCGGAGTGGGGATGAAAATAATCAATTAATTTGAGGCGTCTGTGGAAGTTGTGTAGGTCCCTTTGAAGTTCCTCCCGGTCGAATTTGGTGGGTCGTGGGACGAAGGAGAGCCCCTTCTCCAAAAGACGGCGTTGGGCTGGGGAGGGTATGAAGAGGGTTGCTAGATTGAGGATATTGGAGGGGGAGTTCCAGTCCAGGTCCCGGTGCTGGTATGCAGGGGAGTTGTGTGTGTGTGGTACTGGATTTGTTTTGGGGGTTATTATAAATTTAGCTGTGTGCACCAATTGGAAAAGATATGTTTGGCTGTGGTGGGTGTCCAGTGGATGTGGTCCTTCTCTGTTATGAAGGTGTCGTGGGGAATTTCAGTGAGGATGGGGAAGTGTGTGGCCATGGTGTTGTTAATTAATTTCAGGTTGCTCTGTTGTGTGGGTGTGAGGTGGGGCGAGTAGTTGAGGATGGGAAAGTAAATGTCTGCGTTGGGGAAGGTCGACTTTGCTGTGCGGAATAGGGCTTTCAGTTGTTTGATTGTGGTCTGTCTGGGGTCCTGGTCCCTGTTGTTGATCCCCACGGAGAAAATGATAATCTTGGCGTCGGGGTTGGGGAGGGACTTTTCGCATACCTTCAAAAAGTTATATACGTTGGCCCCGGGGTAGCTGTCCAGCTGGATTTGTGAAAATTTGTGAGCTGGGATCCGATTGATGTTTGAGTCTCCCAGCACCAGGACTGGTTTTCTGCCTCTGAAAGACCAGTCCTGGATTTTGCGGTATGGGCGTGCAATGTGATAGGTGGGTTTGTAGGTGGGTGATTGAAAGGGTGAATGGATCTGAACTGTAGTGCAAGGGGAGGTGGGATGGGAAACAGAAGAAAGATTAGGGGTGTATGGGGTCTCTACGCTAAGGGAGGGGGAGAGGGGAATAGGAGAGGGCGAAAGAGAGACAGGTTTGGAAGAGAGTGGGGAGTTGGGGTGGGAGGAAAGAGGCGGAGTGGATTTGGAAGGGGGTTAGGGTTAGGGTTAGGGTTAGGGTTAGGGTTAGGGTTAGGGGTTAGGGGTTAGGGGTTAGGGGTTAGGGTTAGGGTTAGGGTGGGTTAGGGTTAGGGTTAGGGTTAGGGTTAGGGTGGGTTAGGGTTAGGGTTAGGGTTAGGGTTAGGGTTAGGTTTTAGGGTTAGCGTTTGCGCTTTGGGGTCATCATTGATGTTTAGATGCACTGGCCTAAAGGTCTGAGGGGGTAATGGGGGAGCAGGACAAATCGGTCTGCTAGACCTTAAGACGGGGAGGGCGGTCTATGATGTAGCCCATTGTCGCGACGTTTCGGTATGTCTTACCTTCATCAGGCGTGGGCTACGCTTTAAAAATAAAAAAATAAAAAAATATAATTGTCCACCATGTCATTGTCCATCAAAAAAAAGTGTGTAGCCACCATTAGTCCAACTCAACGGCCAGCGGGTGAAACGGCTCTCTGCCGGGCTCCGTCGGAAAGGGGGAACGGAGCGCCGGTTCAAGCCACAAAATGGATGCCATCTCCGGTGGGCGGGCCCTGCCCCATGAAAATGGTAGGCGTCCCCCACTGCACTCTTCGTATCAGTGAGGGACACCATAGGAAAGAGGAGGTGGGATCAGGAGAGAGAGAAAAAAAGGTGTGTGTTTTCTCCTCTCCTCAATTGGAAAAAACCGAAAAATAGATAAAACAAAGGGGGGAAAAAAGGAAAATCTAAGCTCGGACGGTGAGCATGGATAACACCAAGTCCATCTCACCGAACCGCGGGTAACACAAGCTTCCGGGCACTCCGGTTTAAGCTGTTAAAATAGACATTTCCGGTCGGCGGGCGCTTCCTATGGAAATGGTGGCGTTCCTCGCTAATGCCATCGCAGCAGCGAGAGACGCCACAGGGAGGAGAGAGGAGGGGGGGGGGGGGTAACACCGCTGTGTGTTTCTTAGGTGGGAAAAAACGAAAGAGAGAGAAACAGAAAAAAATAAAAATAACTAAAGGTGGGGATCTAATGCCGGACGATGAGCAGGGCGAATGTGCACACTTGGACGGTGAACATGAGTAAAAAACGGGGGAGGGGGGGGGGGGTTTTAGTGTTA
The DNA here is from genome assembly GCF_029633865.1 of Lampris incognitus. NCBI lineage: Eukaryota > Metazoa > Chordata > Actinopteri > Lampriformes > Lampridae > Lampris > Lampris incognitus. Next base: position 20,932 of record NW_026611128.1, on the reverse strand, counting down.
GGGAAAACGGGTCGGTTTAGTCCTGGCCTGGATTAGGCTTTCGGTGTGGGTTATAATCAGGGTTAGGTTTAGGGTGTCAGCCTGGGCTAGGCTTTCGGTGCGGGTTATGACCAGGGTTAGGTTTAGGGTGTCAGCCTGGGTTAGGCTTTTCGGCGCGGGTTCGCGTTTAGGGTGAAGGGACCCCCGGGGTCAGACCAGTGGCTCTGGCTGGTATAGGTTTTAGGGTTAGCGTTTGCGCTTTGGGGTCATCATTGATGTTTAGATGCACTGGCCTAAAGGTCTGAGGGGGTAATGGGGGAGCAGGACAAATCGGTCTGCTAGACCTTAAGACGGGGAGGGCGGTCTATGATGTAGCCCATTGTCGCGACGTTTCGGTATGTCTTACCTTCATCAGGCGTGGGCTACGCTTTAAAAATAAAAAAATAAAAAAATATAATTGTCCACCATGTCATTGTCCATCAAAAAAAAGTGTGTAGCCACCATTAGTCCAACTCAACGGCCAGCGGGTGAAACGGCTCTCTGCCGGGCTCCGTCGGAAAGGGGGAACGGAGCGCCGGTTCAAGCCACAAAATGGATGCCATCTCCGGTGGGCGGGCCCTGCCCCATGAAAATGGTAGGCGTCCCCCACTGCACTCTTCGTATCAGTGAGGGACACCATAGGAAAGAGGAGGTGGGATCAGGAGAGAGAGAAAAAAAGGTGTGTGTTTTCTCCTCTCCTCAATTGGAAAAAACCGAAAAATAGATAAAACAAAGGGGGGAAAAAAGGAAAATCTAAGCTCGGACGGTGAGCATGGATAACACCAAGTCCATCTCACCGAACCGCGGGTAACACAAGCTTCCGGGCACTCCGGTTTAAGCTGTTAAAATAGACATTTCCGGTCGGCGGGCGCTTCCTATGGAAATGGTGGCGTTCCTCGCTAATGCCATCGCAGCAGCGAGAGACGCCACAGGGAGGAGAGAGGAGGGGGGGGGGGGGTAACACCGCTGTGTGTTTCTTAGGTGGGAAAAAACGAAAGAGAGAGAAACAGAAAAAAATAAAAATAACTAAAGGTGGGGATCTAATGCCGGACGATGAGCAGGGCGAATGTGCACACTTGGACGGTGAACATGAGTAAAAAACGGGGGAGGGGGGGGGGGGTTTTAGTGTTAGGGAAAACGGGTCGGTTTAGTCCTGGCCTGGATTAGGCTTTCGGTGTGGGTTATAATCAGGGTTAGGGTTAGGGTTAGGGTTAGGGTTAGGGTTAGGGTTGGGTTTTAGGGTTAGGGTTAGGGTTAGGGTTAGGGTTAGGGTTGGGTTAGGGTTGGGGTTTGGGGTGTCGGTAATTGACTTTATTTGCACTGGCCTACGGTGTCTGAACTAGTCCCCCCAATGGATAAAGATGGTTGTTGGCGGGTGCATGGACATGAGCAAACAGGGGCCGGCGTAATTAAACGTCATCATTGAGGCCTCCCGGTGCGGTCGTCCGGAGCTTGTGGATCCACTGTTTTTCCGCTCTCCTCCTCTGCCCCACGGTCCAGTGATCGTTGTTTTCAAGGCCAGAGATGATGAGGTGGGAGGAGGGGTGCGTTTGGAAGTGTGTGATTAGGGGGGTACGAAGTTTGCCTACCATGATGTTGTGTATGTGTTGTGAGAGTCGTGTATGTATCGAGTGTCGGGTTTCCCCAATGTAGTGTTTGTCGCAGAGGGTGCATGTGATGATGTAAACGACGTTTGTGGTGTTGACGGAGAATGAGCCCAAGGTGGGCATAGCTGTGTTGGTGTGTGGGTTGTGGATGTATTTTCTGTTTCTGTAGTGGTGTGCATATTGTAATTGGGGTGTGGGTCTGTGATCGGAGAATTGTGATTTGACCAGTATGTTGTGGAGGCTCTTGTTTTTTCTGTAAGCGGATATGATTTTGTTGTTGTGGAAAGCCGGGTGCTGGGACTGTAGACTGGAGAAACTGTTCTTTATGGCATGGTGGAGACCGGTTATTTTGTGTGAAAAGGTGGAGATGAGAGGTATGAAGTGCCGCGGCGGGGTAGGGTTGAGGTGTGAACTAATTGTGGCGGTGTGTTGTGGGCCCGAGCTGCCTCTCGCTACAGGGGGGTTGGGATGCAGGCCTTCATTGGGGAAGGGGGAAGAGTTAGGTTCAGGATAAGGACCGGGGGTAGGGTCATGGTTAAGTTTAGGGTTAGGATTAGGGTTGGGGTTATGGTTAGGGTTGGGGTTATGGTTAGGGTTATGGTTAGGGTTGGGGTTATGGTTAGGGTTATGGTTAGGGTTAGGGTTAGGGTTAGGGTTAGGGTTTAGGGTTAGGGTTAGGGTTAGGGTTAGGGTTAGGGTTAGGTTTGGGGTTGGGTTAGGGTTATGGGTTTATAAGTTATTTTTATTTTGCGCTGGCCTACTGATCTAAGGGGTGGTGTGGTGGAGAAGGCTGCGGTCCCTCCCGCCAGGGACGAGGGTTCAATCCCCAGAGAGAGCACAAGGGCAGGAGGAGGAGGAGCGACTCAATAGAGTTAATTTAAACAAGGAAGGCTGCCCAGATCCCCGGGCGAGACGGCCTCCCCAGATAAAATTATTAGTAAGATAGATAATAAATAAGTAAATAAATAAATAAATAATAAATTAATAGAGTTAAATCTAGGTAAAATCTAAAAGCTGGAGGAGGAGAAAGTGCTAATTATAAAGTTCTAAGTGCTAAAATACGATAAAAGAAGTGCTATTAAAAACAAAGTGCCATAGTAAAACACATAAATACAAGTAAAAAAATTCAAAAAACCATGCAATAAGTGCTCTGGGTAAAATCACAGCAAACAAAATTAAAAAATTGTCCCCTCCAAACAGTCTAATAAGATTGTCTAAGATTCAGTAAAAGTAATAAATATAAATAATAAATGCATATAATAAATAAATAAATAAAAAAATAAATAGATAATGGGGTTGTCATCTCGCACCAAGATTAAGACGTGATTGGGATCCTAGGAAAGGGGGATCCGCGCAGCCGGATCGTAGGTCCAGGGACCACCCCACCAGGAGTGGGTTGGCCAGATCGGCCTTCCTTCAGTCCTTATTGAGACCTCCCGGTACCGCGGTCCCCAGCCTGTGGATCCAAATTCTCTCCGCTCTCTTTCTCTGCCCAATGGTCCACCGGTCATTACTCTCTAGACCGGAAACTGTAAGGTGCGTGGGGGGGTGAAGTTGGAAATGTTTGACCAGGGGGGTGTTGAGTCGACCTTGCCCGATATTGTAGAGGTGTTGTGATAGGCGGGTGTGGATGGAGTGCTTGGTTTCACCGATATAATGTTTGTGGCAGAATGTGCATGTGATGATGTATACTGCGTTGGTGGTGGTGATGGAAAGGGAGCCTAGGGTGGGAAAAGCTGTGCCGGTGTGTGGATTATGGATAAATTTTCTATTTTTGTAGTGGTGGGCGTATTGTAATTGGGGTGTGGGGCTATGGTCTGTAAATTGCGATCGAGTGAGTAGTGATTGGAGGCTCTTGTTTTTTCTATAGGCGGAGATGATTTTATGGTTGTGAAAAGCCGGGTGTTGAGACTGTAATATGGCAAAGTTGTGTTTGATAGTACTATGGAGTGTTGTGATCTTATGTGAAAAGGTAGAAACCAGGGGTATGAGTTGTGGTGGGTTCTGATGTGTGCATGTGTGTGGTGGTGGGCCCGAGTCGCCTCCATCCTCAAGGGGTCGGGGATACAAACCTTGGTTCAGGTAGGGGAGGAGGTGGGGGTCGGGGTTGGACCGGGGATACAGACCCAGGTTCGGGTAGGGGGAAGGAAATTGAGGCGGCCCAGGCCCTGGGACCCGGAGTGGAGAAGGGGGGTGCAATGAGCGAGCGGGAGCGAGAGATGCCAGGGTGGTGTTTTTAATGGAACGGAGAAATCGTTTGGAATAGCCTCTGGAGCGGAGGCTGTGGAATAATATTTTGGTGGCGGCGTGAAAGTCTGTGGTGTCGGAGCAGATACGGTGGAAGCGGGTGAGTTGTGATTTGATAATGCCCTTAAAGGTGTGTTTGGGGTGATAACTAGATTTATGGAGTAGGGCGTGTGTGTCTGTTGGTTTGAAGTATACCTTGGTCTGTAGGGTTTTGTGTGTTGTGTTGGATGGCCTGAAAAAAACTGTGGTGTCTAGGAAGTTGATGTGGTCTGGGTCTATGGTGTGTTTGACTTTGATGGAGGGGTGATGATTATTAAGAATGTTGATGAAGGCAGGAAATTGTGTAATGTCATGGGGCCAAATGCCAAAAATGTCGTCCAAATACCTAAGATAAAGGGATGGTTGTAGGGGGCATTTGGCCAAGGCTTCTCGCTCCCACTCGCTCATATAGAGGTTGGCGTAGGAGGGGGCGAATCTCTGGCCCATGGCTGTCCCGTTAACCTGGAGAAAATATTGGTTATTAAAAAGGAAGTCATTGTTAGTAAGGCAGAGTTCTATTAATTGGATGAGTTCTTGGTTGGGTCTATTCCGGTCGGGTTTTCTATTGAATATGTTTGTAAGTGTTTGTAGTCCAAGGTGGGTGTTGATGTTTGTGTATAAGCTGTCGATGTCTATTGTAAAGAGATATGATTGGTTCGGGACCGCCATGGACCTGATAATTTCTATGAAGTGATATGTGTCCTTGATGTAACTCGGATGTTGGGTGGAGAGGGGCCCCAAGAAGTGGTCGATGTACTGAGAGATGTGGTAGGTGGCGCTGTTGCAGTCGGAGACTATTGGTCTTCCGGGAGGGACCTCAAAAGGGATAGTCCAAGTGTGTGGTGGTTTATGTATTTTAGGTAGTAAGTAAAAGTAGCGTGGTCGTGGGTTGTCCGGTCCGAATAAGTAGTTTTTTTGTTTGGCGGATATATATTTTTTGTTGTAGAGTGTTTGAATGATAGTCCTTAGTCTGCTTTGGGTGGGTATTTGAATTGAGTCGTCCAGTCGTTTATAGTATGTGTTGTTGTTGAGTTGTCTATTGGCTTCTATGAGGTATTGGTGACGGTCCATGATGATTATTTTGGATCCTTTGTCCGCCGGTTTTATGATGATGTTGGGGTTGTGGGTAAGTTCAGTGAGGGCCCTGCGCTCGGCCCCCGACAGGTTGTCAGAGACGTCTGCCGGGGGCCTGTAGCGTTTCAGGGCCCGTCGGTCTGTGTGTATGAATGATTGTGTTGAAGTATGTAGTCCAGTCCAGTCCGGTTCCCAGTTGGATGGATAGCTGAAAGGTGTGTGTTGGTAGTCGGAGTGGGGATGAAAATAATCAATTAATTTGAGGCGTCTGTGGAAGTTGTGTAGGTCCCTTTGAAGTTCCTCCCGGTCGAATTTGGTGGGTCGTGGGACGAAGGAGAGCCCCTTCTCCAAAAGACGGCGTTGGGCTGGGGAGGGTATGAAGAGGGTTGCTAGATTGAGGATATTGGAGGGGGAGTTCCAGTCCAGGTCCCGGTGCTGGTATGCAGGGGAGTTGTGTGTGTGTGGTACTGGATTTGTTTTGGGGGTTATTATAAATTTAGCTGTGTGCACCAATTGGAAAAGATATGTTTGGCTGTGGTGGGTGTCCAGTGGATGTGGTCCTTCTCTGTTATGAAGGTGTCGTGGGGAATTTCAGTGAGGATGGGGAAGTGTGTGGCCATGGTGTTGTTAATTAATTTCAGGTTGCTCTGTTGTGTGGGTGTGAGGTGGGGCGAGTAGTTGAGGATGGGAAAGTAAATGTCTGCGTTGGGGAAGGTCGACTTTGCTGTGCGGAATAGGGCTTTCAGTTGTTTGATTGTGGTCTGTCTGGGGTCCTGGTCCCTGTTGTTGATCCCCACGGAGAAAATGATAATCTTGGCGTCGGGGTTGGGGAGGGACTTTTCGCATACCTTCAAAAAGTTATATACGTTGGCCCCGGGGTAGCTGTCCAGCTGGATTTGTGAAAATTTGTGAGCTGGGATCCGATTGATGTTTGAGTCTCCCAGCACCAGGACTGGTTTTCTGCCTCTGAAAGACCAGTCCTGGATTTTGCGGTATGGGCGTGCAATGTGATAGGTGGGTTTGTAGGTGGGTGATTGAAAGGGTGAATGGATCTGAACTGTAGTGCAAGGGGAGGTGGGATGGGAAACAGAAGAAAGGTTAGGGGTGTATGGGGTCTCTACGCTAAGGGAGGGGGAGAGGGGAATAGGAGAGGGCGAAAGAGAGACAGGTTTGGAAGAGAGTGGGGAGTTGGGGTGGGAGGAAAGAGGCGGAGTGGATTTGGAAGGGGAAGCACTAGGTTCAGGAGGGAGGGGGGAGAGAGGTAGAATGGGTTTGGGAGGGGAAGGGGGAAGACGGGAGGAACGGGGAGGTATGGGGAGGGTGGCGTGGCAATGGGCCTGGGCTATTGGTGTGCAGGTGTCCGGGGCAACCCGGCCGGGCAGCTCAACCCCAATTAGTTGTTGAGTGGAGGGCTCAGATAGGGTTATGATTCGGTCATCCTTGACCTCAGTGGACCCTTTCATCATTTCCCTCAATTGCAAAGTTTTTTGCTTTTGTGGGGTCAGCCGCCCCGCCAGGCCATCCCGGGCACCCTCAGCATCTGTCTGTGAGAGATGGATAGAAATGGTATCAGGAATGCAAACTGAAATATTAGAGCGTGTACTGTGTGTGTTGTAATGTGGGTCCTGTGTGGTGGTAGATTTGTTGGGGGGTTGGTGTATTTGGGCTGTAACCTGTGTGTGTGTTATGAGGTTGGTGAGAACGGGTGGTGACTGGGTGGGGTGGGTCTTCTGTTGTGGTGGTGTGTGATGAGCCGGAGTTGGGTGTGTTAATACTTGTCCAGGGGCCTGCGGTGGTCGGATGGGGCCTCTTCTTGGAGGTAGAGCTGTTGGGGGTATGGAAACTTCAGGTGCTGCTGACCGGTTATGATGCTGTATTTCTTCTGTGAGGGAGGTGCGTGGACCGAGGAAGAGGGAGAGTTTGTGAGGGGCTTGTGGTTTGGGTAATGGTGGATAGTCCTTCTCACCTTCTGTGTTTTCTTGAGTCATGGCTGAGGTGTTGTTTGCTTTCCATTGGTTCTTGTGGTGAGGTCCGGGGCTGGTGGTGGTGGTGGTTGCGGTTAGATCAGTATGCAAAATCCGCTGGACTTCCCGCAGGGTTTCTGCTGTCAGCCTGGGGCCATAGCGTTTCTGGGCCCAACCAGTGGCTATTTGTAGAGCCAGAGGGTTGTAGGGGGATGTGACTAATGTGGTTATTGTGTGTGTGTAATGTTGTTGGAGTATAATAATGGTATTGCGCATCCACTGTGTGGTGTTTGTAAATATCTTCGTTCGTGTGTCTGATGTTGGTGTGGATGGCTTAATGAAATCAGTCAGTCGATTGACTTGGCGTAGCATGCCCGGTGGAAATATGTCCGTGGTTATTGCAGTGTCCATAATGTGTTTGTGATGTGTGGCCTGAATGAGTTTAAAATATTGTTTACTTGTGTGTCTGGTTTCTGGGTCCGGTGGGTGAGTGAGAGGGGAAATGTGTGTTTGATATTGCGATGTGGTTGTGCGTGGTCTATTGGGTGGGTGTGTGATAGTGGACATGAGTGGCGTTGGTGTGTGCCTAATAGGTGCTGAGCCGTTTCCAGCCCCGCTCCCGTGCGCAGCCCCAACTCTACGTGTAAAAAACATGGTGGTGGAGGGCTCTTACCTTAATGCCGCAGATGGTCGTTTAGCTGAGGGCTTCTGATCTCGGCTATCCGGGAGTAGATGGACGATTTTCCCGGAGCCGGTCCCCAGCTCGGCACTGGATTGTTGCCGCAGGTTGTTGTTTTTCTGCTGGGGGGTTCCGATCTCGGTTACCCGGGAATAGATGGAAAGTTTTCCCGGGGCCGCTCCTCCGTTCGGCTCTGGCTAGTGGGGTCACTTAAACAGAGCTTTTCAATTTTAAACGAAAGTCTCTATTTTTTTCATGCCATCTGTCGGGACAGGCGGAGCCCCCCACCGGCGATTAAAAACTAACTTTATTGTTAAAAACAGTTAAGACCGTGCCTGATAAAAAAAGGGGGTCAATAAAAAAGACTAAAACAATTGCCAAAACGGCTGTGTAATAAAAGAGAGTTACCGTGTTGCGCAGGGGAGCAGAGGAGATCCCGACGTTTCGCAGATGTACTGCTTCCTCAGGGGATACTGGAAACGGCCAACATCCGGCGTTTTGACTGTTGGGGAAGGGAGGGTAAGTCCCTCCCCCAAGAGTTCAACATCCAATCCTGTGGTGGTCAGATCATGGGATGGTGCAGTATTGTATTCTGATTGGGTGTGCTAGGGGGTGTGGATTTGGTTTTTGGAGGGAAATCGGGTTAAAGGATCCGATTGGATATTCTGAGGGGGGGAGGGGGAAGGTTTTGAATCGATATGATGTAAAAGGGCCGTTGCTATGGATGTGGATGCAGTGGCTCACCCGGCTGGGCTGGGCGCCCTGGAAACGTGGGCGCCAGTTCGAATCCCAGGGCAGGCGAGCCAAACCCATCCACAAAATCGGCGCTTTTTTTTTTTTTTTTTTTTTTTGGGTGGTGGTTTGTTTGTGGGTGCTCGCCGTTAGTGGTGTGGTATTTTATATTGGCTGTGTTGCGATTTGGTTGAAAAACGGGTCTAGATCAGTGGCACGGGCTGGGTTAGGTTTGGGGTTGGGTTAGGGTTATGGGTTTATAAGTTATTTTTATTTTGCGCTGGCCTACTGATCTAAGGGGTGGTGTGGTGGAGAAGGCTGCGGTCCCTCCCGCCAGGGACGAGGGTTCAATCCCCAGAGAGAGCACAAGGGCAGGAGGAGGAGGAGCGACTCAATAGAGTTAATTTAAACAAGGAAGGCTGCCCAGATCCCCGGGCGAGACGGCCTCCCCAGATAAAATTATTAGTAAGATAGATAATAAATAAGTAAATAAATAAATAAATAATAAATTAATAGAGTTAAATCTAGGTAAAATCTAAAAGCTGGAGGAGGAGAAAGTGCTAATTATAAAGTTCTAAGTGCTAAAATACGATAAAAGAAGTGCTATTAAAAACAAAGTGCCATAGTAAAACACATAAATACAAGTAAAAAAATTCAAAAAACCATGCAATAAGTGCTCTGGGTAAAATCACAGCAAACAAAATTAAAAAATTGTCCCCTCCAAACAGTCTAATAAGATTGTCTAAGATTCAGTAAAAGTAATAAATATAAATAATAAATGCATATAATAAATAAATAAATAAAAAAATAAATAGATAATGGGGTTGTCATCTCGCACCAAGATTAAGACGTGATTGGGATCCTAGGAAAGGGGGATCCGCGCAGCCGGATCGTAGGTCCAGGGACCACCCCACCAGGAGTGGGTTGGCCAGATCGGCCTTCCTTCAGTCCTTATTGAGACCTCCCGGTACCGCGGTCCCCAGCCTGTGGATCCAAATTCTCTCCGCTCTCTTTCTCTGCCCAATGGTCCACCGGTCATTACTCTCTAGACCGGAAACTGTAAGGTGCGTGGGGGGGTGAAGTTGGAAATGTTTGACCAGGGGGGTGTTGAGTCGACCTTGCCCGATATTGTAGAGGTGTTGTGATAGGCGGGTGTGGATGGAGTGCTTGGTTTCACCGATATAATGTTTGTGGCAGAATGTGCATGTGATGATGTATACTGCGTTGGTGGTGGTGATGGAAAGGGAGCCTAGGGTGGGAAAAGCTGTGCCGGTGTGTGGATTATGGATAAATTTTCTATTTTTGTAGTGGTGGGCGTATTGTAATTGGGGTGTGGGGCTATGGTCTGTAAATTGCGATCGAGTGAGTAGTGATTGGAGGCTCTTGTTTTTTCTATAGGCGGAGATGATTTTATGGTTGTGAAAAGCCGGGTGTTGAGACTGTAATATGGCAAAGTTGTGTTTGATAGTACTATGGAGTGTTGTGATCTTATGTGAAAAGGTAGAAACCAGGGGTATGAGTTGTGGTGGGTTCTGATGTGTGCATGTGTGTGGTGGTGGGCCCGAGTCGCCTCCATCCTCAAGGGGTCGGGGATACAAACCTTGGTTCAGGTAGGGGAGGAGGTTAGGGTTAGGGTTGGACCGGGGATACAGACCCAGGTTCGGGTAGGGGGAAGGAAGTTGAGGCGGCCCAGGCCCTGGGACCCGGAGTGGAGAAGGGGGGTGCAATGAGCGAGCGGGAGCGAGAGATGCCAGGGTGGTGTTTTTAATGGAACGGAGAAATCGTTTGGAATAGCCTCTGGAGCGGAGGCTGTGGAATAATATTTTGGTGGCGGCGTGAAAGTCTGTGGTGTCGGAGCAGATACGGTGGAAGCGGGTGAGTTGTGATTTGATAATGCCCTTAAAGGTGTGTTTGGGGTGATAACTAGATTTATGGAGTAGGGCGTGTGTGTCTGTTGGTTTAGGGTTAGGGTTAGGGTTAGGGTTAGGGTTAGGGTTAGGGTTAGGGTTAGGGTTAGGGTTAGGGTTAGGGTTAGGGTTAGGGTTAGGGTTAGGGTTAGGGTTAGGGTTAGGGTTAGGGTTAGGGTTAGGGTTAGGGTTAGGGGTTAGGGGTTAGGGGTTAGGGGTTAGGGGTTAGGGTTAGGGTTAGGGTGGGTTAGGGTTAGGGTTAGGGTTAGGGTTAGGGTGGGTTAGGGTTAGGGTTAGGGTTAGGGTTAGGGTTAGGTTTTAGGGTTAGCGTTTGCGCTTTGGGGTCATCATTGATGTTTAGATGCACTGGCCTAAAGGTCTGAGGGGGTAATGGGGGAGCAGGACAAATCGGTCTGCTAGACCTTAAGACGGGGAGGGCGGTCTATGATGTAGCCCATTGTCGCGACGTTTCGGTATGTCTTACCTTCATCAGGCGTGGGCTACGCTTTAAAAATAAAAAAATAAAAAAATATAATTGTCCACCATGTCATTGTCCATCAAAAAAAAGTGTGTAGCCACCATTAGTCCAACTCAACGGCCAGCGGGTGAAACGGCTCTCTGCCGGGCTCCGTCGGAAAGGGGGAACGGAGCGCCGGTTCAAGCCACAAAATGGATGCCATCTCCGGTGGGCGGGCCCTGCCCCATGAAAATGGTAGGCGTCCCCCACTGCACTCTTCGTATCAGTGAGGGACACCATAGGAAAGAGGAGGTGGGATCAGGAGAGAGAGAAAAAAAGGTGTGTGTTTTCTCCTCTCCTCAATTGGAAAAAACCGAAAAATAGATAAAACAAAGGGGGGAAAAAAGGAAAATCTAAGCTCGGACGGTGAGCATGGATAACACCAAGTCCATCTCACCGAACCGCGGGTAACACAAGCTTCCGGGCACTCCGGTTTAAGCTGTTAAAATAGACATTTCCGGTCGGCGGGCGCTTCCTATGGAAATGGTGGCGTTCCTCGCTAATGCCATCGCAGCAGCGAGAGACGCCACAGGGAGGAGAGAGGAGGGGGGGGGGGGGTAACACCGCTGTGTGTTTCTTAGGTGGGAAAAAACGAAAGAGAGAGAAACAGAAAAAAATAAAAATAACTAAAGGTGGGGATCTAATGCCGGACGATGAGCAGGGCGAATGTGCACACTTGGACGGTGAACATGAGTAAAAAACGGGGGAGGGGGGGGGGGGTTTTAGTGTTAGGGAAAACGGGTCGGTTTAGTCCTGGCCTGGATTAGGCTTTCGGTGTGGGTTATAATCAGGGTTAGGTTTAGGGTGTCAGCCTGGGCTAGGCTTTCGGTGCGGGTTATGACCAGGGTTAGGTTTAGGGTGTCAGCCTGGGTTAGGCTTTTCGGCGCGGGTTCGCGTTTAGGGTGAAGGGACCCCCGGGGTCAGACCAGTGGCTCTGGCTGGTATAGGTTTTAGGGTTAGCGTTTGCGCTTTGGGGTCATCATTGATGTTTAGATGCACTGGCCTAAAGGTCTGAGGGGGTAATGGGGGAGCAGGACAAATCGGTCTGCTAGACCTTAAGACGGGGAGGGCGGTCTATGATGTAGCCCATTGTCGCGACGTTTCGGTATGTCTTACCTTCATCAGGCGTGGGCTACGCTTTAAAAATAAAAAAATAAAAAAATATAATTGTCCACCATGTCATTGTCCATCAAAAAAAAGTGTGTAGCCACCATTAGTCCAACTCAACGGCCAGCGGGTGAAACGGCTCTCTGCCGGGCTCCGTCGGAAAGGGGGAACGGAGCGCCGGTTCAAGCCACAAAATGGATGCCATCTCCGGTGGGCGGGCCCTGCCCCATGAAAATGGTAGGCGTCCCCCACTGCACTCTTCGTATCAGTGAGGGACACCATAGGAAAGAGGAGGTGGGATCAGGAGAGAGAGAAAAAAAGGTGTGTGTTTTCTCCTCTCCTCAATTGGAAAAAACCGAAAAATAGATAAAACAAAGGGGGGAAAAAAGGAAAATCTAAGCTCGGACGGTGAGCATGGATAACACCAAGTCCATCTCACCGAACCGCGGGTAACACAAGCTTCCGGGCACTCCGGTTTAAGCTGTTAAAATAGACATTTCCGGTCGGCGGGCGCTTCCTATGGAAATGGTGGCGTTCCTCGCTAATGCCATCGCAGCAGCGAGAGACGCCACAGGGAGGAGAGAGGAGGGGGGGGGGGGGTAACACCGCTGTGTGTTTCTTAGGTGGGAAAAAACGAAAGAGAGAGAAACAGAAAAAAATAAAAATAACTAAAGGTGGGGATCTAATGCCGGACGATGAGCAGGGCGAATGTGCACACTTGGACGGTGAACATGAGTAAAAAACGGGGGAGGGGGGGGGGGGTTTTAGTGTTAGGGAAAACGGGTCGGTTTAGTCCTGGCCTGGATTAGGCTTTCGGTGTGGGTTATAATCAGGGTTAGGGTTAGGGTTAGGGTTAGGGTTAGGGTTAGGGTTGGGTTTTAGGGTTAGGGTTAGGGTTAGGGTTAGGGTTAGGGTTGGGTTAGGGTTGGGGTTTGGGGTGTCGGTAATTGACTTTATTTGCACTGGCCTACGGTGTCTGAACTAGTCCCCCCAATGGATAAAGATGGTTGTTGGCGGGTGCATGGACATGAGCAAACAGGGGCCGGCGTAATTAAACGTCATCATTGAGGCCTCCCGGTGCGGTCGTCCGGAGCTTGTGGATCCACTGTTTTTCCGCTCTCCTCCTCTGCCCCACGGTCCAGTGATCGTTGTTTTCAAGGCCAGAGATGATGAGGTGGGAGGAGGGGTGCGTTTGGAAGTGTGTGATTAGGGGGGTACGAAGTTTGCCTACCATGATGTTGTGTATGTGTTGTGAGAGTCGTGTATGTATCGAGTGTCGGGTTTCCCCAATGTAGTGTTTGTCGCAGAGGGTGCATGTGATGATGTAAACGACGTTTGTGGTGTTGACGGAGAATGAGCCCAAGGTGGGCATAGCTGTGTTGGTGTGTGGGTTGTGGATGTATTTTCTGTTTCTGTAGTGGTGTGCATATTGTAATTGGGGTGTGGGTCTGTGATCGGAGAATTGTGATTTGACCAGTATGTTGTGGAGGCTCTTGTTTTTTCTGTAAGCGGATATGATTTTGTTGTTGTGGAAAGCCGGGTGCTGGGACTGTAGACTGGAGAAACTGTTCTTTATGGCATGGTGGAGACCGGTTATTTTGTGTGAAAAGGTGGAGATGAGAGGTATGAAGTGCCGCGGCGGGGTAGGGTTGAGGTGTGAACTAATTGTGGCGGTGTGTTGTGGGCCCGAGCTGCCTCTCGCTACAGGGGGGTTGGGATGCAGGCCTTCATTGGGGAAGGGGGAAGAGTTAGGTTCAGGATAAGGACCGGGGGTAGGGTCATGGTTAAGTTTAGGGTTAGGATTAGGGTTGGGGTTATGGTTAGGGTTGGGGTTATGGTTAGGGTTATGGTTAGGGTTGGGGTTATGGTTAGGGTTATGGTTAGGGTTAGGGTTAGGGTTAGGGTTAGGGTTTAGGGTTAGGGTTAGGTTTTAGGGTTAGGGTTAGGGTTAGGGTTAGGGTTAGGGTTAGGGTTAGGGTTAGGGTTAGGGTTAGGGTTAGGGTTAGGGTTAGGGTTAGGGTTAGGGTTAGGTTAGGGTTAGGGTTAGGGTTAGGGTTAGGGTTAGGGTTAGGGTTAGGGTTAGGGTTAGGGTTAGGGTTAGGGTTAGGGTTAGGGTTAGGGTTAGGGTTAGGGTTAGGGTTAGGGTTAGGGTTAGGGTTAGGGTTAGGGTTAGGGTTAGGGTTAGGGTTAGGGTTAGGGTTAGGGTTAGGGTTAGGGTTAGGGTTAGGGTTAGGGTTAGGGTTAGGGTTAGGGTTAGGGTTAGGGTTAGGGTTAGGGTTAGGGTTAGGGTTAGGGTTAGGGTTAGGGTTAGGGTTAGGGTTAGGGTTAGGGTTAGGGTTAGGGTTAGGGTTAGGGTTAGGGTTAGGGTTAGGGTTAGGGTTAGGGTTAGGGTTAGGGTTAGGGTTAGGGTTAGGGTTAGGGTTAGGGTTAGGGTTAGGGTTAGGGTTAGGGTTAGGGTTAGGGTTAGGGTTAGGGTTAGGGTTAGGGTTAGGGTTAGGGTTAGGGTTAGGGTTAGGGTTAGGGTTAGGGTTAGGGTTAGGGTTAGGGTTAGGGTTAGGGTTAGGGTTAGGGTTAGGGTTAGGGTTAGGGTTAGGGTTAGGGTTAGGGTTAGGGTTAGGGTTAGGGTTAGGGTTAGGGTTAGGGTTAGGGTTAGGGTTAGGGTTAGGGTTAGGGTTAGGGTTAGGGTTAGGGTTAGGGTTAGGGTTAGGGTTAGGGTTAGGGTTAGGGTTAGGGTTAGGGTTAGGGTTAGGGTTAGGGTTAGGGTTAGGGTTAGGGTTAGGGTTAGGGTTAGGGTTAGGGTTAGGGTTAGGGTTAGGGTTAGGGTTAGGGTTAGGGTTAGGGTTAGGGTTAGGGTTAGGGTTAGGGTTAGGGTTAGGGTTAGGGTTAGGGTTAGGGTTAGGGTTAGGGTTAGGGTTAGGGTTAGGGTTAGGGTTAGGGTTAGGGTTAGGGTTAGGGTTAGGGTTAGGGTTAGGGTTAGGGTTAGGGTTAGGGTTAGGGTTAGGGTTAGGGTTAGGGTTAGGGTTAGGGTTAGGGTTAGGGTTAGGGTTAGGGTTAGGGTTAGGGTTAGGGTTAGGGTTAGGGTTAGGGTTAGGGTTAGGGTTAGGGTTAGGGTTAGGGTTAGGGTTAGGGTTAGGGTTAGGGTTAGGGTTAGGGTTAGGGTTAGGGTTAGGGTTAGGGTTAGGGTTAGGGTTAGGGTTAGGGTTAGGGTTAGGGTTAGGGTTAGGGTTAGGGTTAGGGTTAGGGTTAGGGTTAGGGTTAGGGTTAGGGTTAGGGTTAGGGTTAGGGTTAGGGTTAGGGTTAGGGTTAGGGTTAGGGTTAGGGTTAGGGTTAGGGTTAGGGTTAGGGTTAGGGTTAGGGTTAGGGTTAGGGTTAGGGTTAGGGTTAGGGTTAGGGTTAGGGTTAGGGTTAGGGTTAGGGTTAGGGTTAGGGTTAGGGTTAGGGTTAGGGTTAGGGTTAGGGTTAGGGTTAGGGTTAGGGTTAGGGTTAGGGTTAGGGTTAGGGTTAGGGTTAGGGTTAGGGTTAGGGTTAGGGTTAGGGTTAGGGTTAGGGTTAGGGTTAGGGTTAGGGTTAGGGTTAGGGTTAGGGTTAGGGTTAGGGTTAGGGTTAGGGTTAGGGTTAGGGTTAGGGTTAGGGTTAGGGTTAGGGTTAGGGTTAGGGTTAGGGTTAGGGTTAGGGTTAGGGTTAGGGTTAGGGTTAGGGTTAGGGTTAGGGTTAGGGTTAGGGTTAGGGTTAGGGTTAGGGTTAGGGTTAGGGTTAGGGTTAGGGTTAGGGTTAGGGTTAGGGTTAGGGTTAGGGTTAGGGTTAGGGTTAGGGTTAGGGTTAGGGTTAGGGTTAGGGTTAGGGTTAGGGTTAGGGTTAGGGTTAGGGTTAGGGTTAGGGTTAGGGTTAGGGTTAGGGTTAGGGTTAGGGTTAGGGTTAGGGTTAGGGTTAGGGTTAGGGTTAGGGTTAGGGTTAGGGTTAGGGTTAGGGTTAGGGTTAGGGTTAGGGTTAGGGTTAGGGTTAGGGTTAGGGGTTAGGGTTAGGGTTAGGGTTAGGGTTAGG
>NW_026611127.1:112500-170952 GCF_029633865.1 Lampris incognitus | reverse complement strand
AGATGATGGGTTGCCTCCTCATTGAAGTAATATATGTGGTGCTTCTTTGCACAGTCTGCGGTGAGGGCGTTTCCTGGACCAGTGCAGTAGCAATGCGGAAATATTCACCGTCAAAGTTTCACAACGAGCCTCGACCTTCTAACCAATTAGAGATGCTCATAAAGAAGGGGCGGGGCTCCTGGCTGTCAATCAACGTTGTGTACGCAATTGACAGTTTAGCTCAGCAGTTCTCTCTGGCTCTTGAAGCGGTTCCGTTTCGAGATTCTTGGATCCCTGATGCTATCTAGCGAACCAGCCCGCGTTTCCACCATTTTCCAGTGAACCCTTTGTGATCAAGGATGCGTCATCAGCGGAGGGCGTTACACAATGCACTTAGCTTTTAAACCAAGAAGCATAGATATTGTAACGTGCATGGATAAGTAGACAGCTTGGCCGCTGGCTGGCAGGTCTGAACCTTTAGTCGAACGGTCAGCGATGTCTCCCGCGGTGCGGGCGATACGGGTTCGCGTCCCGGCCGCGGCAGTTCCTATGGTTGCCCTCCGAATTCGCTGCATTGGTGTCAGAAGAGGGATCGTGAGACCGTGAGGTCATCGGAAGCGCGTGCGCCCAGAGGCGTGAGGGCACTTATATGCGCTTCCCGAAGGAGGGGGGGGTAGTGTAAAGTGCATTGATAAGTAGACACGTTGGTCTTTGACTAACGGGTGGGTGGTGGGTGGTCTCCAAGTCCACAAAACACATGTAGACTAACTGGTCGAACTGCCATGCCTCCCTCAGCACTTCCGCAAAGGGTAAAGAGTGGATCCGTTGTTCCACGGCCATGACCGAATCCGCATTGTTCCTCCTGGATCCGAGGTTCGACAATCGGCCGGAGTCTCCTTTCCAGCATCCGACTTTCCCAGGGAGGCTGAGCAGTGTGATGCCCCGGTAATTGGAGCACACCCTCCCGTCTCACATTTTGAAAAAGGGGACCGGAGGGTGTGCTCCATATTGTGTAACACAATATCACAAATGACAAATTTGCCTCATTGGCCTTTACAGCAACACAACATCCTGTCCTTAGACCCTCGCATCGGATAAGGAACAATTCCCTTAAAAAAAAAAAACAGGAAGAAATCTCAGGGGGAGCAACAGCGGAGGGATCTCTCTCCCAAAATGGACAACGTGCAACGGATGTCGTGTTTACAAAATGTACGCAATACAACACTGAAAGAGGATGATAAAATTATAATGCAATTAAAATAGATGAAGAATATGAAGAGGAGGATGTCAAGCAGTGTCCACATGCCACCGGAACAGCATAGGACCTGAGCCACGTGACCACCATCACCATGTAGACCCGGCAGGAGGACAGACTACACATGCGCACAGGCCCGCCCACAGAAATGGCTGGGCCCCTGAAAAGGTCCAGTGAATGCCCCCCCCCCAAAAAAAATCGGCTTTACTCATATCAATGCATGCCCGTACTCTTCTACTAAACACGTACATTTACTAAACACATACGCACGTGTAAACTGAGAGACTTACCCAGTAAGTGTGTGTGTGCGCGCACACACACACACACATACACACACACACACACACACACACACACACACACACACACACACACACACACACACCATCATAATCATCATCGTCATCATTGGTCACTCGGGGTCGAGTATGACTTCTCCCTCTGGGTCCTCAGGTGGGCGTAGAGGCCGATCATGGAACCACATGATGGGAGGACGCCTGCACGTGACACCTTTTTACGTGGAGAGGGTGGTGTGCCTGCAGCCACCACACGGTCCTTGGGGGGGGGGGGGCAGAGTCCAATGGCATGAGAACCAAGACGAGTGGGGACCACCCTGCCAGTGCTCTAACAATGTACCACTCTCACAGCCTTCCCCTTCATGTCCAGCAGCTTCTGCTTTTGGTTCTGGCTCCATGGAAGTGGTCCTTATTAACGCTCTCCACAGATGTCGCCGTGGGTTCAAATACTGGTGTCGGGGTTAAATACGGAACGTCTTCATCATTACATCATCCTCTTCCTCACAGGTGGTGGCGCTGGCTGACACGAGCTACCTTTTGGCTATTGATGTTGGCCTTCTGGCTATCGTTCATCTCTTCAGCCCGGCTGGGAGCAGCACTGCTAACCGGGTCAGCGAAACACACGCACACACGCACGTACACACACGCACGCACACGCACACACAGAGTAAAAGCAGTCAATTGGTTTCGCATCTTCGCTAAATGAATAATGGTTTTGGGGTGCAATGTGTTTTCGCTGTAAAATAGGGTTTTGGTTTTTTTTGTTTACGCACCAGAAAAAGATGAAACGATGAAATGACTGCCCTGCTCTCGTCTTCACCACCAGACGACCAGATCTAGGCTGTATTTATTATACGGCCGTTGGCTATTTAAGTTTTTCTTCCGTCTTTGCTATAACTATTGGCATATTATAATGGCTGTCAGGCTTCAGCTTGGGCTGGTTGTATTCAGATTTTAATCCTTGTGACTTGGGCAAAAAAAAATCCACCACATGTCAGATGGAGCGAGCGAGAAAATGAAAATGAATGCGATGGCGCAAGAATCGTGGACCTCAGACTAGGTTTAATCAGACTAGGATTAATCACACTAGGATTAATCAAGATAGCATTAATCAGACTAGGATTAATCACACTAGGATTAATCAAGATAGCATTAATCAGACTAGGATTAATCACACTAGGATTAATCACACTAGCATTAATCACACTAGCATTAATCAGACTAGGATTAATCACACTAGGCTTAATCAGACTAGGAATAATCACACTAGGATTAATCACACTAGCATTAATCAGACTAGGCTTAATCAGACTAGTCTTAATAAGACTAGGATTAATCAGACTAGGATTAATCAGACTAGGTTTAATCAGACTAGGCTTAATCAGACTAGGATTAATCAGACTACGATTAATCAGACTAGGATTGATCAAACTAGGCTTAATCAGACTAGGCTTAATCAGACTAGGTTTAATCAGACTAGGCTTAATCAGACTAGGATTAATCAGACTAGGATTAATCAGACTAGGTTTAATCAGACTAGGTTTAATCAGACTAGGATTAATCAGACTAGGATTGATCAGACTAAGATTAATCAGACTAGGATTAATCAGACAAGGCTCAATCAGACTAGGCTTAATCAGACTAGGCTTAATCAGACTAGGATCAATCAGACTAGGCTTAATCAGACTAGGATTAATGACACTAGGATGAATCAAACTGCAGTGCACAAATAACCCGCACTGCCTTTAACAAACGTTACATGAAGTGCTCAGTATGAACAAAAACTTTTTCCCCCCAAATTACAAATCACAACGACTAAAATATGAATAAAACCAGTCAAAGCCAAAGCCTGATTCAGCCTAAAGTTTCATCCATGTCATGTCAATATACCACCACTTATAGCAAAGATGGAAGAAAACATTTGTGTGCTTGTATCAGGAATCAGAAACACTTTATTTGTCATTTCATTTCATGTACTTCCAAACATCGTTTCCCCCAGCCCACAGCAGTACAACACAAGGACAAAAAACACATACAGAAACTACAAGAACTTCTAGAACACACAAACTAACACATCTATCCAAACTAACACATATATCCAAACTAACACATATATCCAAACTAACACATATATCCAAACTAACACATATATCTAAACTAACACATATATCCAAACTAACACATATATCCAAACTAACACATGTATCCAAACCAACACATATATCCAAACTAACACATATATCCAAACCAACACATATATCCAAACTAACACATATATCCAAACTAACACATGTATCCAAACTAACACATATATCTAAACTAACACATATATCCAAACTAACACATATATCTAAACTAACACATATATCTAAACTAACACATATATCCAAACTAACACATATATCCAAACTGACACATATATCCAAACTAACACATATATCCAAACTAACACATATATCTAAACTAACACATATATCTAAACTAACACATATATCCAAACTGACACATATATCCAAACTGACACATATATCCAAACTAACACATATATCCAAACTAACACATATATCTAAACTAACACATATATCTAAACTAACACATATATCCAAACTGACACATATATCCAAACTGACACATATATCCAAACTAACACATATATCCAAACTAACACATATATCTAAACTAACACATATATCTAAACTAACACATATATCCAAACTGACACATATATCCAAACTGACACATATATCCAAACTAACACATATATCCAAACTAACACATATATCTAAACTTTAAAAAAAAAATCGCTGCCAGTCAGGATGACTGTCGTCGCGTGGGCTAGCAGTTAGCTTAGCCTGACCCGGTCCTGTCAGACCGCCCTCGGTGCTTCCTTCTCAGGCGCAGCTCCAGACAGGGGCCATGGTCCCTGCGCCCACCAGACACAGCAGACCAGGCTCCCCCAGCCTATCCAACGCCCGCTCTCCCAGCCAGACACCCTCGACACACCTTCCCGCACTCCACACGACAACACCAAAAACACCACAGTCATCGTCAGGTGAGGCCACCGCCAGACCGCCCTCAGTGTTATTGGAACTGCCGGTCTGCATGGGCTAGCAGTTAGCTTAGCCTGCCCCGCTTCCGCATCCTGTCACACCGCCCTCGATGGTACCTCCTCGAGCACAGCTCCAGGCAGGGCCGTAGTACCTGGGCCCACAAGAAGCAGCAGACCAAGGTCTCCCAGCCGATCCAGCGCCAGCTCTCCCAGCCATCAAACGGAGGCAAAGCTTAAACACAAATGTGGAGAAAGACACTGCATGGACGGTACTGAGTGAGGCCGCCGCCAACTTGAATTTGCGCCGCCATCTTCCCACACCGGTACTGAGTGAGGCCGCTGGAGGTCGTAAGATCTTAAGAAGGCTGTAGATTTGCCTGTATAATAGTGAGTGTGGTAGAGACTATGTCATGGTGTTGCATGTAAATGAATGTTTTAGTGTCTGGTGATTGCTCTGTGCATTCCTGCCCAGGGACCGCAGCTGGCAAATAGCTAATAGCTAAAGCTGGCATACATCCTCTCTTCTCATTTTGAAATCAATGTTTTTGTGCATGGTCCTTGTTTATTAAATAAATAAATAATGCTGGTAGGAAAACATGGTGGGAATAAAAAGCACAACTGGATGAATGACAGCATGGTGCTGCTGTGACGGAGTGGGCTGTGTCGACTGTGGGCACTCGCAACTTCTCGTGGTGCAGGCTAGACCTCTTTCTACCTTAAAAACGGTTTTATTGAAATCAGTGGCTAAACAACATTTTCAACACTAACGATATGGTGACGGGAAAATGCCAAACTCGAGGCTTCACAATGGTAGCTCACAAACTAATGGGTGATGTCACGGTGGCTACGTCCATTATTTTATGCAGTCTGCGGTGTAGTGCCCGTTTGGGTGTAATTTGTTCATTATATGAAAGACCAGCGGGTAGGCTAGTGCCACAGTACTGTACCATGGCTGAGTGCTTTCAAACATTGCAGAATGCATTGCAATTTGGCCACATGGTTCTCATTCTGGTGTGTGACAGAAAGTTTTGTGACACATTTACTGCATACCTGCATGGCCGGCGTTGGGGGGTGGGCCAGTCTTGGATGTGCCTCCTCATTTGAACGCTTTGCCCACTGACGGAGGCCCCATCCTTGCCTATAAACCTATTTATTTGGGCGGCACAGTGGCCCAGCGGTTAGCGCTGTTGCCACACAGCAAGAAGGTCCTGGGTTCAAACCCTGGGGTTGTCCAACCTTGGGGGACATCCCAGGTCGTCCTCTGTGTGGAGTTTGCATGTTCTCCCCATGTCTGTGGTGGGTTTTCTCCGGGTGCTCCGGTTTCCTCCACCATCAACATAAACATGTATGTTAGGGTTTATACTCCTGTCTGTGCCCCTGAGCAAGGCAATGGGAAAAGAGGTGCAGTTGGTCCCCGGGCGCTGCTTGAAGGCGGCAGCCCACTGCTCCTACCTACACAGATCACAGCCAGGATGGGTTAATGTGCAGTAAATGAATTTCCTCAAGGGGATTAATAAAGGAAACTTAATTTGATTATGATTGATGTCATTTTTTTACCCTTCACAGTGTCACATTACTTGACTTGTTTTGAACTAAGTTGGCAGGTGGAATGAGCTACAAACGGAAGAAGGCTATACCGACACATCATCAATAAGATCACAGGTGGGCTAACATAATGGACATCAGAAATTAGGTTTCCAAAAAAAATAAAAAAATAATAATAAGCCTGTCTCAAGCAGCACATCAGTTTCCTCGTTCTCTGTGCCACCAGTGCTGCCACCAGCCTCTGAGCCCTCCACCTCTCTTGATGCTACAGCATCGCTGATACCACAACCAGCAATACCGGCCTCCTGGAGCTCAGCTTCAACAACAGCTGCTCGCTCCTGCTGCTAACCGGATTGGACCAGAGCAAGCACACCCACGGTGATCAGTAGCCCCAGGTGTACTCAGCGATGATATGCCCAGCCAGGTAAAACTGGAAAACATTTCCAGCTTGAATGATTTCAGGGAAGAAACTGACTTTTTGCAACTGCATGGTACCACAACACACCCTGGCTGGACTATTCAATTAAAGCTGATGTGGCCTTTTGTTTTCCGTGTCACACATTACGCGGGGAGGTGCCAGAGCCTATCATTATTATTATTATTATTATTATGACTCTCGCTCTCTCTCTCTCGCATGACTCTCATCTGACGCAATATCAAGCATTGACAGCAGCCATTACCGAAAGATCAGGCCCTGAGGAAAGTCCAGCAAGCAAGCCGTTATAGCTCATGGAAATAAGAAGAGTGTCTCAGAAACGCGTTGATGCTGTTCTCATCAAGTTCCCTGTACACGGCCTGCATCCCTTTAGCGTGGTTGAGCAACCATCATTTCAATCTCTTGTCCAAGAGCTTCAATCTAACTTGACCATGATCTCATGTGCAACTGCTGGAAGCAAGGTTGACAAAATAACAGAATATTGATTTCCCAGTCACAACAATGGGCCGCTGAACTGCACGAAGGTGCAGTTTCCGGGGAGTGGTCGCACACTGGATGCAGCCTGATGGTCTGAAGAGATGCTCTGCAGCACTGGCGTGTACACAGCTCAAGGGATCCCACGCGTTTGATGCGTTAGCATGGTGCCCTTAATGACAAACAGACTGAATACAACATACGTGAGAAGGTTGTGCCACAGATGGATCCAATTTTATAAAGGCCTTCGGGGTAATAATATGGAAATAGCAACGAGGCTCTGCCCGACGATGTCATAGCAATCACAGCTGAAGATGGAATGGGGGAGGGAGAGAATGAGGAAGAAGATGCTGGTGTGGAGGTAGAGTTTGTTGAGGCTGGGCTTTTAATGGGCGAAGGGGACGGCTTGCAATATCAATTACCGAAGCACCGGCAGTGCCGCACGCCACCTACTGAACTTAGTTCCCACAGCGGACGCCTCTGCAGCCAACACAAATGCAGCTTACAAGAGGGTTTCTCGTGCAGCATTTGCAAATTGCTGGGCTCTGCGGAATAAGAGCAGTCGATCTGCCACAGCTGTGGAGATCATTAAAGAGGCGTGCAAACTCTAGAACCTCCATCCAAGTGACACAAGATGGAATTTGTTTTTCAGCTGTAAAGAGGATCCTAAGGAAAACCAAATAACAGGGAGAGGGGGGCTATGGTGCCTATTTAAGTATCACCCCTGTTTAAAGGCACAGCCACTTACTTTTTGGGGGGGGAAACGTTATCCTGTTTTTACATTTCCACTCTACTTTTTTTTTGGTTTTTTGTTTGTTATTGCTTTGGTCTGAAGTTGTACAAAACTCCTCTCAAATTGATTGATAAAGCTCTTGATACAAGAACTTGCTGTTCATAATACCAACAAGTGAATTAGGTGGGCATGCATTTGTGGCTTGTCTGAATTTGCATTGTTTGCAAAAATACACATGTAAACAAACATTTCACACTCTAGTCAAGTCAATCTTATTTGTATAGCCAAACAACAAAATTACAAATTTGCCTCAGGGGGCTTTACAGCAATACAACATCCTGTCCTTAGACCCTCGCCTTGGATAAGGACCAACTCCCTAAAAACCCTTTAACAGGGAGCAAAAAGAGGGAAGCTCTCTCTCTCTCTCTCTCTCTCTCCCAAGGATCTCTCTCCCAAGACGGACAGACATGCAATGGATGTTGTGTGTACACATTTACAGAATACAACATTGAAAGAGGATAACACAATTATTATGGAAGTATAAGATATATAAAGAATATGATGAGGAGGATGCAGAGCAGTATCCAGATGCCACTAGAACAGCCTAGGACCTGAGCCAAGCGACCACCATCTCCGTGTAGACCTGACAGGAGGACAGACTACGCAGGCATACAGGGGAGACTCACATCACACCATTCACATACACAGGGGAAGAGACAAGAAAAGACATCAATCACACATCGGTGTGAGAGA
This sequence comes from Lampris incognitus, assembly GCF_029633865.1. NCBI lineage: Eukaryota > Metazoa > Chordata > Actinopteri > Lampriformes > Lampridae > Lampris > Lampris incognitus. Next base: position 162,432 of record NW_026611127.1, on the reverse strand, counting down.
AGGATATAACACTGAAACAGGATAACAAAATTATATGGATTTATAAGATATATAAAAAGAAAATCTGATGAGGAGGATGCCAAGCGGTGTCTGGGTGGCGACCACTGTCACCATGGAGACCTGGATGGAGGACAGACTACATGTGCACACAGGGGAGACTCACATCACATCATTCACATACACAGAAGAAGAGAAAGGAGAAGACATCATTCAGAGAGAAAAGACACGTGAGAGAAGGGAACAGTTTGCAGTAGCCAATAATCTATACTCTATAATCTTGTCGGCAGAGCAGTTCTTGGTAAATTCATTGAGACAGAAACCGACCTGTCATGCAGTACAGGTTGTTAAGAACTCGATATAAAAGCAACTAATTATAGTTTAAGACAGGAAGATGAGTTTTAAGTTTGGATTTAACGGACTCAACAGACTGATGGTCTGACAGCAGCAGCAGGCAGGTTATTCCATAAGAACGGGGCCTGATAGGAAGAGGCCCTGCCACCATCTGACTTATTTTTAACTGTGGGTACACACAGGAGCCCTGTATTTTGACAGCGGGGAGCTCAAGATGGAATGAATGGTTTAAGGAGCTCAGACAGGTAAGATGGAGCAAGGCCATTTAGGATTTTACAAGTCTGCAGAAGCACCTTCAAGTCTCATCTAACATCGATAGGAAGCCAATGAAGGGAGGTGTGAATTGGTATAATATGGTCAAATTTTCTAGTTTTATTTAGGATTCTAACTGCAGCATTTTGAACCATCTGAAGACTTATAGTACTAGCATCTTGTAGACCTGAAAAAGGAAAATTACAGTAATCAAGTCTGGATGCAACAAACACATGTATTAGTGTCTCTGTGTCAGCTATAAACAGGTAAGACTGAATTTTAGCTATGTTACTTAAGTGAAAAAAGGCTGAGATCAAACATAACACCAAGATTTTTGGCTGCCACCCTTTGTGAAATCACAGAGCTGTCTCCTGTTATTGTTACTTGATCAAATTGGCGACTCTGTCTAGTAGCATCTCACTAGCATCTCAGTTTTATCCGAATTCAAAAGCAGGAAATTTAGTGACATCCAATTTTTCATAACAGCCAAGCAGACCTCTAAATTAGTCATTTGAGTATGAGCATCAGCCCTTATAGGCAAATACAGCTGGGTATCATCCGTGTAGCAATGGAAATATATTCCATGACTGCATGTAATTTGGCCAAGAGGTGAAATATAAAGAGAGAAAAGTAGAGGGCCAAGAACAAAGCCCTGAGGTACGGCAAATTTAACGTCAGAGAATGTTTTAGGTAATATTATTATAGCAGACACAATGTGTTCTTCCAGATAAGTAGGACTTAAACCAAGAGAGAGCTAGGCCAGACACATCAAAATTACAATTTATCTGTCTAATAGTATACAGTGATCAGTGGTCTCAAAGGCTGCACTTAGGTCCAGTAGCAAAAGCACAGAGGTGGAATCAGAGGGCATAGCCAGTAGAAGACCGTTCACCACTCTGGTCAGAGCAGTTTCAGCGGAGTGGCAGGCCCTGCAAGCCTGTTGAAAAGGTTCATATAGATATCTCAGAAAGTTGAATCAGTTCATCTGGACACACCGTTTATTGAGAGAGAAACGTTTCGTCACTCATCTAAGTAACCTCTTCGGTCTTAACTGACTGCAGGTATCATTACCCTTATAATCAGTGGCATAACAGCCGAAACCAACAATCGGTTTCATGTGCAGATTGCAGTGACCATTAGATAGAATTACAATAGCAATGTGTACTATTCACAGATGATTGGGGAATCAAAGAAAGTCGAATCAGTTCATCTTGATACAACCTTTATTGACAGATACGTTTCAGCACTCATCTAAGTGACCTCTTCGGTCTAAACTGACTGCAGGTATCCCCACCCTTATAAACAACACAGTTGCATAACGACCGAAACCAACGATTAGTTTCACATGCAAATATGTATACTACTCACAGAGGATTTGGGAATGTTTACAAATCCACTGGAGCACAAACTAGGAGTCATCAGGGCGCTGTACCACCGACAGAGTGAAGCTATCACACGGGAATATGCCCCAGCAGGGGAGGATCCCTGTCTGGTATTTGTGCCCACGCTACAAGAGCTTTGTCCTCTTCCACAGCTCTCCTCAGAGGAATGGCAGTGCAAGACATGTGTACAGGGCAACCTAACGGGTAACATAACGGTCTATCCGTTTCCTATCAACATGGGGATCTCCGATTCGAATCCCCATGTTACCTCCGGCTTGGTCAGGCCTCCCTACAGACACAATGTGTATGTGTCCTGTGGTCGGTCGGGGCGCCTGTTCAGTGGGGGAGGGGGAACGGAGGGGGGGGGATAGCGTGATCTTCCCACGCACTACGTTCCCCTGGTGAAACTCCTCACTGTCAGGTGGAAAGAAGCGGCTGGCGACTCCACATGTATAGGAGGAGGCATGTGGTAGTCTGCTGCCCTCCCCGGATCGGCAGAGAGATTGAGCAGCGACCGGGAGTGGGGTAATTGGCCGGGTACACCTGGGGGAATTTTCGGAGTAAAATGGGCCAAAAGAAATTATGAAATAGAATGACAGACGAGGCTGAGAATCTCTCGACTTCATGTCGACCAAGATCACCGCTCAACAAAAGAAGAGCTGATAGACCAAGTCCAGTCACTCAAGAAGCAAAACGCGGAAAACGAAAGATCACATCTCTGGAGACCCGAGGGGCCAGACCTCAAACAGTACTCCTGGATGCATGATCTGATCATCACCGGACTAAAGACCAGACACTGGACCTGCGCAGCGGCGGCCTCTAGGGACAGCGCTGTTTGATCTGTGGTCGATGCCTCCCAGGCCGAGAGGGAATCGCTGGAACATCAGGTGGTCGGTTTCCTGGATGGCACAGGCTTTGCTGTCGACAGCAGGGGAGCCTCGTCACACCATGCCCAGCGAAAACACAAGTGCAACGCCAGCAACAATTCTCCACTTTAACAACAGGAAGAAAAAAGGCAGGAGCTTCTCAAACAAGGATGTAAATCAAAGGAGTCTGACATGTACATAAATGAACGCCTCACCAAGAAAAAGGGTTGACATTGCAAGGAGAGCGCGCATATTAGAGAGGCGGAGTAAGAGCCGGGCAACGTGGACAGCTGGCTGCAAAACATCCATTAAGCTGAATGGATCAGAGGCAGCTGAAGTGCTTATCATATAAATGAACCGGACAAGTTCGATGTATGAAGGCCGGGAGACCATTCACAACAAGCTCACGGTATGAAAACGTGAATGCAGATTAACATAACAGCCATGTCACCGTCAGACAGAAATCGCTGATCCACAGAATATGAAAAGCTGGACTTGAAAACGTTCAAATATAGAAAAGACAAAGCCACTTTGTTGCGTCGTTGTATTCTCGCAACGGATTGCATTGTTACGTGTTCTCTGCAGTTAACCCCTGCTGTTGCACAGGGGCAGTGGGCAGCTGCAGCGCCCGGGGACCAACTCCAGTTCTTCTATCCATTGCCTTGCTCAGGGGCACAGACAGGAGTATTAACCCTAATATGCATGTCTTTCTGATGGTGGAGGGGAAACCGGAGCACCAGGAGGAAACCCACGCAGACACGAGGAGAACGTGCGAACTGAATATGCTGAATATAAACCACAAGACGTTGAAAATGATATGGACCCTGACAACACAGGCAGGAGCACAGGCAGACATTGTGAATAGCCAGTTCAAAAGCAATGTAAAAGCGGACGGAGCAATATCAATAATTCACTTCAATGCTAGGAGCCTTGCTTCAAAATGTTCAAAGACCAATCACTGATTAAGAAAACCGGATGAGAAATTCACTGTAATTGCGACATCGGAGACTTGGCTGGGCAGAGAACGGAGACACGGGTGAGATGGGAGGGCTATGAAATGTTTTCACCAACCGGATGCAAACAAACGGTGGGGGAATTGCAACTATACGTCAATGAAAATTATACATGTAAATCGGTCAGGAATACGTCATTTTCCTTGGACAATATCATGGAATGCTTTACGGTAGAAATGGAGATGGGGAAATCCCAAAATATTCTAATAAAGCTGTGTATGGGAATTGTATACCAATATAAACCATAAGAAAATGGTCATTGTCTGCGGGGATTTCTTTTTTTCGATCCCCCCCCCCTTATTTTCTCCCCAAATGTACCCGTCCAATTACCCCCACGCTTCCGAGCCGCCCCGGTCGCCGCTCCACCCCCCTCCGCTGATCCGGGGAGGGCTGCAGACTACCACATGCCTCCTCCCATACATGTGGAGTCGCCAGCCGCTTCTTTTCACCTGACAGTGAGGAGTTTCACCAGCGGGACGTAGCGCGTGGGAGGGTCACGCTATTCCCCCAAGTTCTCCCTCCCCTCAGAACAGGCGCCCCGACTGACCAGAGGAGGCGCTAGTGCAGCGACCAGGACACATACCCACATCCGGCTTCCCACCCGCAGACATGGCCAGTTGTCTCTGTAGGGACGCCCGACCAAGTCGGAGGTAACACGGGGATTCGAACCGGAGACCCCCGTGTTGGTAGGCAAAGGAGTAGACCGCCACGCCACCCGGACGCCCGTCTGTGGGGATTATATCCCTCAATCACAAGGCCAAATAGAACAACAACACAGTGCTACACTAATTGATAATACATTTGCTAATGTTATTGAAAAAGAAGTAACAATTGGATTATTAATAAACCACACACGTGATCATCCGTCAGTCTCTGCAGCCATACAGCGCTGTACTAGGACCAAGGATTACACCAAAACAGCCCAAACAATCAGATACAAATCAAAAGACATTATCAACTTCTTTACACAAGACACAATGGAAGACCGAATGAAACAAGGCTGGAATAATGTTTATGTGGAAGATGTAGATGACACATTTGGTGAAGCCACAGCCCTAATTTCATTTTCAACATGTGCCTGCACATTGTTTTTAATGACAATACATTAAATTGAACTGAACTGAATTGAATTGAATTAAATTGAATTTCTGTCCATAACAACTGCTCTCTGGTAAAGAAAGTAGCGGAACAAAAAATATGTTGGGAAACCGTGGCTAACTAAGGGAATATTAAATGCATGCAAGAGAAAAAATCTATTGTATAAAAATCCTCAAAGGAAAGAAAAACAGAGGCTGAACGCACATATAAGATATATAAAAACAGAGTTGGACAAATTATGAGAAGCCGCAAAAAGGGATACTACAGCAAATTACTGGAGGAAAACAAAAACAACATTAAACATACATGGGAAATATTGAATGGCATTATTTCCTAACAAAAAAAAACTACACAACCACGACTGATATGTCCTCTGCTGCAGATGAGTTATATTTATTTATTTATTTATTTATTTATGTATTGCCAGGGTCGGTCCTGGTTTGGCCAGGAGGATTGCAAAGATTGACACTGTAAAAAACAAAAACAACTCAAGAGCAAGAAGTGTATTCCCGGTGTATTCCCAAGAAAAATTAAATCAGCTAATGTCATAACAATATATAAAGCTGGAGACAAACATGTACTCTCAAACAACAGTCCTGATTCCCTACTTCCACATCTGGAATACTGGGGGAACGTGTTTTATACACGATCAGATGATTTCATCCCAAAACATAATGTACTGTATGAACAACAACATGGTTTTAGAGCTAAACAGAACAACATCATCTGCACTGACAGAATTTGTAGAAAAAAAAATTGCAACGGCAAGAGAAAACAAAAAATATGCAGTACGGGTATTTCTGGACTGAAAAAGACATTTTACATGGTTGATCACGAGTTAATAAAAAAGCACAAATATATGGTATCAGAGGGATAGCACTAGCCTAGTTATCCAGATACCTATAGAATAGGTAGCAATATGTCGAAATACAAATCTCACAGTTACTGAAGGTTATGTTTGGGGTGCCCCAGGGCTCAGTATTGGGACCATTGTTGTTCATATTGTACATAAAAAAGTATATGTGACGTGTCAAAAATCATGAAAACAATTCTATTCATAGATGATACAAACTTACGCTGCTGTGGAGACAACTTGGAACAACTCTTGGCTACAGCGGAGAAGGAATTGAGCAGGATGAAGAGTTGGTTTGATGCAAATAAACTAACACTGAATTTAAGCAAAACAAAAAAATTATAATCTTCGGAAATCAATCTACCAACTCAGACAAGAAACTCGTGATAAATGACGTAGAAGTCGAAAAAGTATTTGCAATTAAATATCTCGGAGTATTGATAGAAAATAAATTAAGTTGGAAGCCGCACGTAAAATATATTAAAATTAAACTATCCAAATCAATTGCAATACTGAACAATGTCAAAGATTTATTAAATCAAGCTTCCCTATATATATTGTATTCCCTCATTCTTCCATGCATTACCTACTGTGTAGAAGTTTGGGGGATTACATGCAAAAATGACACAGATCCAATCTTCAACCTCCAAAAAAGAGCTATACGAATTGTAAATAAAATCATTTACAGAGAACCAACACATCCACCTTTTCTCAAACTAAAGCACTAAAATTTAAAGATTTGATTGATTAAAAACTCTGACTTAAAACTATTCAAATTATGTACAGAGTGATGAATCAACAATTACCTTATTGGTATCCAAGGGTTGTTCCAACCGAGAGAAAGTAAACACAATTTGTGTTTTCACAAATTGTGAAATTGTGTAAACACAGTATGTATATTCGAAACACCGCCAGTAAGGACAGATGCAAAATATCACTCTGTTACCACCAAGGGAGTTGGTTTGTGGAATAACTGCGTTGATGAGCTGAAAACATGTGGTACTTTATTTAATGCTGAACAAATGAGACGGATTAGTAACCAGGTTTTTTGTTTTGTTTTTGTTTTGTCCAAATGAGTTGATTTGTTTGAGCTGACTGAGATAGATATCATGGACACTGATGGCTGTAAATTTAACTTTCATTTTCTATCATCAGTTATTATCCTTTATCAATGCATCATGCAATCATGAATAGTATAAGGGGGTAGGACTAGAAAAGTTCCTAACTTACTCCTTTGGACATGTTCGGTATTATTTGACTTGCTTATTTGTCACTTATATGTTGCTGATGATTTTATGTTTTGTTTACTTGTTTGCATTGCTTATCTTTTCTTTAACATATTAAATAAAAATTGATTGAGCTGGTTTATTATTTTTCTTAAAAAATATTTGCACGAATTCCCCCGAGATGGTACATTGTAGAGACATGAGATTTTTGTCCATTGGTTTGAAGTTGTGTGGAAGTACTGCCCAAGAAATATGACCATAATTGGCCCGATGGGGGTGCTATAAGTAAAGGTCAACTTCGAAAGGTCATAACTCCTACACTCCTAAGTCTATTTTAAACGAAACTTCTTACAGATATCCATCTATTCCCACTCTACAAATTTGCCTCAAGAACCACGAAAGTCCACCTGACTAGATTTCCCGCCATTTCGAATCTTTCGAAAAACACATTTTTGACATATCCTACCAAAATGTAGGTCCAATTGTTACCTAATTTTATGTGGCTCATTATTGGACCAAGCTTATCAGAAGTTGCATAAACTTGTTGATATCTTACGTAGTTTTCAAGATATTGACCACTGAACCTCAAGAGGGCATGGCTCTGCTCATAAATAGACAAAACGTGCAGAATATGTATGGACACATAAGTACCTGAAAAATACCCGGAAATTTGCATTCAAATCGACCACTGGAGAGTTCTACAAATGCAAAAAATGGGCGTGGCGTAACAAAAATCAGACTATCCAAGAGATATTGTTTGTCCAATCATTACAAAAATTGCATGTGATTCATAACAATGTGTAACCACGTGCGTCAAACTATTTTGAAATAGCTCAATAAGGGGTGCCACCAGATCCAAACGCGTGCATGGGCCTGGCACAAATTTGGCCATAAATCAGAGAGTTTGTCCAAACATCGCCAAACTTGGTGTATATTTTTAATTAAGCTGTTGAAACGTGACCCCAAAATGTTTTTGAAATTGACCTATAGGGGGTGACGGCGTTGCCAAACAAGTGCGTGGGCCTAGCACAAACCGTGCCATAAACCAATGAGTGTGTCCAATCATCACAAAACGTGGAATATATTAATGTTGAACTATATTTGTAAAATTATCGTACAATTGGCCAATATGGGGCACCACAAATCTTTTCTATATGGATATAGTATTTTTTCTGGGGCTTTTATTTTGAAACTGGGCGTTGTTTTGAGAATGGAAGGCTTTGGCTTTGACTGGTTATATTTAGATTTTAATCCTTATGATTTATGACCTGATTAATCCTAGCCTGATTAATCCTAGTCTATTAGCACAGGTCCACTGTTCACACGCCATCGCATTCATTTTCATTTCTCGCTCGCTTCCTCTGGAACGCAATGGCGCGTTAACAGTGGGCCTAAACTTAATCAGGCTAGGATTAATCAAACTGCAGTGTACAAATAAACGACACTGTATGTGACAAACATTACATAATAATAATAATAATAATAATAACAATAATAATAATAAATAAACAAATAATAATAATAACAATAATACATGACCTGCTCAGTCACAATATGAACAAAAACTTTTTTTGCCCAAGTCACAAATCGCAAGGATTAAAATTTGAATATAACCAAAGCTAAAGCCTAATAGCCACTCAGCCTAACGTTACATGCATGCGTTACATGCCAGGCCAATATGCCACCAGGTATAGCAGATGGGAGAAAACATTATAAAGCCAAAGGCTATACAATTAATGAGCAAGACGGTCATTACATCTTTTCTTCATGTGTCATCAAAAACCCATTATTTTACAGCAAAGACATAGCACCAAAAATCCATTATCATCTTGTTTCCCATTAATTACCTAAACTGGGTCTAATTTGTCTCGCCACACTAGCTTGACCACTGCCATGACCTCCAAAAAGAGGACATTAACTTTTTTTTTGTTTGTTTTGCCAATACTTTCTTTCCTTTGCATTTCAATTTTGGCCTCAGTTTGATGTGGGGGGGGGGGCGGGGTTAGAGGAGTGGGTGCGTCCAGAGAGGAGGCGGCAGGGTTTCAGACGCCAACCATCATGAAATAAAACAGGAGAAGCAGCAGCAGCACGTGGTGTAACATTATGGCGGATCGGAGCAGCGGTGGTTTGAGTTGTGGTGATGTAGTGTTCTCTGTTTCTGCAGCAAGCAGTTGGTCTGTGTGTCTCCTCCGGGCGGTGTCCTCAGTTGTCCGGACTGTATAGGACACAGGCCCTGTCTGTGCCAGGACGGTGGCTGATACCCATTTAGGGCCGGTGTTATAGTTGCGTGCCAGTACGCTGTCACCTGGGAAGAAAACCCTTTCTTTTGCTTTATGTTGGCATTGTTGAACCTGAGTTTGTTGTTTCAGGTGAACAGTCTCTTTGGTCATTGGTGGTTTTAGGAGCTCGAGGTTGGTGCGGATTTGGCTCTTCATGAGCAGTACCGCAGGAGCAGCTCTTGTGGTTGCGTGGGGCACATTTCTGTAAGACAGCAGGAGGTTGTTCAGCCTCTGGTGGAAAGAGCCTTGGCCCTGAGAAGCCTTCAAAGCGTGTTTCATGCTCTGAACAAATATCTCTGCTAATCCATTAGTAGATGGGTGATAAGGAGCAGAGTGGATGCGTTGCACTCCATTTACCTTGAGGAATCGCTCGAACTCTTGTGAGACAAATTGGGGTCAGTTATCACTCACCAGCTGTTCTGGGAAGCCAAACCGACTGAACATTTCCCCAAGTTTCTCCATGGTTTTCTCAGCTGTTGTCGATCTCATTATGGCCACTTCTGGTCACTTGCTGTGAGCATCAACTGCCACCAGAAACATCCTCTCCTCGAACGGGCCAGCAAAATCAATGTGGACACGCTGCCAGGGTCCCTCTGGCCATTCCCATGGGTGGAGGGGGGCTGGCTGTGGCATGCCGCGCCGCCACTGACAAGATGGACATGTTCTCGCAGTCTCCTCTATTTGCCCATCCCGCCCAGGCCACCAGAAGTAGCTCCTGGCGAATTCTTTCATGCGGACCATTCCGCTGTGGCCTGCATGTAGCTGCTGTAGTAGCCTTTTTCGCAGTGTGGGTGGAATAATCACTCTGCGTCCCCATAGGAGACATCCTGCCTGCACAGAGAGCTCATTCCTTCTTGCTAGGTGCGGTTTTAGCTCTGGAAGGACAGCACAGGGTCATTTTGGGTGTGTCGTTTCACTTGAGTAGAAGTGATGGGAGCCTCCTCCACTTGCCTGAAGTAGAAAATGCCAGCCTGCTGTGGCTCACCATGGTCAACCGGCAGGGGCAGCCTAGAGAGGCTGTCGGCATTTGCATGCAGCTCCGACTTGCGGTATTTGATGTCGTAGTCATGGGCGGATAACAACAAGGCCCATCTTTGCATTCGACTGGCTGCCAAGGAAGGAATACCAGTATGGGGCCCGAAAATTGTTGTCAGGGGACGGTGGTCTGTCAGAAGAACAAATTTCCTCCCAAAGAGGCATTGGGTGAAATTTTCTGACCCCAAACACAATTCCCAGCGCTTCTCGTTCAATTTGAGCATGGTTGCATTCGGCTTGGTTGAGTGTGCGTGAAGCGAACCCGACCGGACGCTCTTCACCACTGGGCATGATGTGAGAAATGACTGCCCCCACCCCATAAGGGGAAGCATCACATGTTGTAAGGGCAATGTGGGGTCAAAGTGTGTCAGCATGTCAGACTCAAGCAACGCCTTTTTTGTTTGCGCAAAGGCAGCCTCACAATGTTCAGTCCATTTCCATGCATTACCGTGGCACAGCAGCTGGTGAAGCAGTCACAGCAGAAAAGAGAGGCTCAGTATGAATTTCCCTTAGTAGTTTAGGAGCCCGAGATAAGAGCTGAGTTGACTCACATTTTGAGGCGTCAGTGCTTCCACGATCGCTTTGATTTCGGATAGAGTTTTGTGTAAGCCCTCTGAATCTATTACGTGCCCCAAATACTCTACTGCAGACTGGAAAAACTCACACTTTGATCTGCGGAACCCGAGTCCATATTCTTCCAGCCGCTGCAGTGTGGCGTCCAGATTTGCCAGGTGCTCTAGCTCTTTCTTCCCGGTGACCAGTATGTCGTCAAAGTAGCATTGGACACCAGCCAAGCCGCTCAGTATCTGGTCCATCCGAAGGGTAGCCTGCATTATTGGTAGAGGCCCTTGTGAGTGACTATTGTGAGCAGCTCTCTCGACTTCTCATCGATTTGCATCTGGAGGTAGGTTTGTGTGAGGTCAATTTTGCTGAATTTTTGTCCTCCAGCCAATCCAGTGAAAAGCTCCTCAATGTGGGGCAGTGGATATTGTTCAGCCTCAAGCACTGGGTTTATGGTGACTTTGAAGTTGCCACAGTTTCTCACCGAATTATCTTTTTTTATAACTGGCACGATTGGAGTGGCCCAGTCACTCCGGCTGACAGGATTCCAAGGATTCCAGCTCTGCTTCCACTTTTGGCTTTATTGCGTAGGGAGCTGGTCTGGCTTTCATGAACCTTGGTTTGCTATCCGGCTGAATGTTCAGTTTAACTGTTATGTCTTTCATTGTTCCCAGTTCCTCCTTGAACACATCTGCATGTTTGTTCAGAACCGTTGTCAGACGTTTTTCACCTTTGCACACCATACAAATTGCAGGCCAGTCCAGTGTGAGCTCCTCCAGCCACGACCGACCCAGCAGAGATGGAAAGTTCCCTTTGACTACATACAATGGTAGTTTAGCAGTCTGGCCATTCACCAGGACTGTGACAATGACGACGCCTTTTGTTCACACTGACTCGCCGGTGTGTGTTTTCAGTTTGAGGCTAGTTGGTTGTAATGGAAGGTGCTGCAACGTTTCCTTGTAAACAGCATACGACACGATGGAGACAGCTGCACCGGCGTCAATTTCCATGTGCACTGGTTTCCGCTCCAGCAGTGGAGTTTCCCAATATCCATCTGGACCTCCCTGCACTGGCAGTACATACACTGATGCCTCATCTGATGAGCTGTTGGGCTCAGCAGTGGGGTGGCTTGGTTCCACACTGTGTACGGACTGTTTTTTTAAAAAATTTGGGCATTGGCTTTTTGGTTACTTGCCTTGGGTTTCTGTCAGCTCCCTTACTTCTGCAAGCGCGTTCCAGGCACTCCTTTTTTCCACACTCCCTGCAATCCACATCCTTACTCCAACAATCAGCTGCAAAATGTCCTGTTCTGTCGCATCGGTAACATTTTTCACGAGCCCCCCTGTCCTCGGTGGAGACCCGGTGTAGTTTACCACTTGCACTGAGGTGCTGAGCCTCCCTGGCAGCTAGCTCCATTGACACAGCAATCTCGACAGCTTTATCCAATGTGAGTGAACCTTCAGCAGACGTTTCTGAGTAGCCTCACTCCTCAGGTCGCACACGAGTCTGGCTCTTATGGTGTCATTCAGCACATCATTGAATTCACAGTGCTCTGCTAGCCTCCTCAGTGCAGCCACAAACACTGTTACACTCTCCCCTTCCTCTTGGTTTCTCTTACGGAAACGAAAACGTTCTGCAATTACCAGTGGCTTGGGTGAGAAATGGGCCGTCAACGTAGCCACTATGCTAGCGTAGTGTAACGTGCATGGATAAGAAGACACGCTGGCCGCTGGCTGGCGGCTCTGACCCTTTAGTCTAGCGGTTAGCAATGTCTCCTGCAGTGCGGGCGATACGGGTTCGCTTCCCGACCGCGGCAGTTCCTGTGGTTGCGTTGTCCCCCGAATTCGCTACATTGGTGTCAGAAGTGGGATGGAGCGACCGTAAGGCCATCGGAAGCGTAGGCGCCCTGAGGCGTGAAGGAGCTGATATGCTTGAGCGCGGGGACGCGCTTCCCGAAGGAGGGGGGTAGTGTAACGTGCATGGATAAGAAGACACGCTGGCTCGCGAGCGGTTAGCGATGTCTCCTGCGGTGCGGGCGATACGGGTTCGCTTCTCGGCCGCGGCAGTTCCTGTGGTTGCGTTGTCCCCCGAATTCGCTACAGTAGCTTTTAGTCCCAGTCTTGGCTGGCGGGACCAGGCAACGCAGCAGACCAAAAGTTTTCGGTCCCATTACACTCAAGAACGTTGGCACAATCTTCTCATCTGCAATCCCATTCGCTTGAACAACGTATTCAAAACGTTCTGCGTAGGAGCGCCACTGCTCAGTATTTTCATCAAAGGGGCCAATGCTCCTAGCCACCCCCGCCATTTTCCCCTCGTTCGCCGCCTTTTTCACAAGTATTTTACCTCTGCCGACACTGCAGCCTCTGACGCTGAAGCTAACTTGCTAACCTGCTACCTTCCAGCTTTCACCGCAACAGTCCGGCTCAGAATCTCCAAAACCAGCGGAGAAACACGCGCGGATGTCGAATAAGATCCTCGTCGCCACTTTGTAGTATCTTCCTTAGAGTATTGCCCAACTCATCCTGCCAGGTTTACAACACAAATCAGTCGGGAGAGGGATTCGAAATTTGCCGTCGTGACAGCCGGTGGTTTTATTATACAACTGTCACGTGACACGCCAAGGCACCCGTAATATCAATACCCTGGACCGCCTATAGGTGGGAGCAACGGGCCAGGTATAATCACAATATATGTATTTAAAAAACAAAACGAAAAACAAACTATCACCCCGGACAGGGTGCCTTGGGGTTTGGTACCAGGCGTGCACGTCTCTTGTTTGCTCCTCTGATGAAGGGAAAGGAGTCAGCTCTCTGCCGAAGCTAATTAACGCCAAGTACCTGCAGTGCAATAGCGTGGCGAAGGTGAGGAAGACTTCAGTGAGGGAATGAACGTTTGTGGGTGTGGAGAGAACAGTGAACCTCTCCAGGGTGACTCGCCTGCGGTGAACCCTCACACACAGTTTAAAGGGAACCGAGCTGACGCAAAAGAAAAAAGAAAACCACGGAGGAAGCACTTATTCTGCTGAACCCTGAGGTGGAGCTGGATCCTGAACAGATGCCTGGTACACCTCTAGTCTAGTGCAAAACTGATTGATGAGCCTTCTACGTCTCCACTTTCTCCGTCTTTTTGTTTTTTTTCCTCAACCGACCGACGTCTTTATTCCCCGCAGCCACGCTGCACAGATCGCCACCAACCCAGCAAGCCACTCCTGCCGAAACATTTCTATTTCATAGAAGAAAATACCCAACCACAATACAACATACATACTTTAAACCAGTGTTTCTCAACCGGGGGTCCGCGGACCCCTAGTGGTCCGTGGTGTAATTGCAAGGGGTCCGTGAAAATAAAATATCTTTAAAAAAAAGATCCTATGACATTTATAGAAATAGGATCATTTTACTCAAATGTGACTGAGACCTTTATCTGCCTAAACTATAAAGGGTAACAGGACTTTTTTTCTCTAATTACGTCTGTTTCACAAGTGTAATTTATTGTATTTTAATAAGAGATCTCGCTCCCGTTTGCATTGTTAATCGTTATTGCATAAAAATTCTGTTGTTACATATCTCTGAAAGTTACTGAATACATATTCTGTTTTGTTACATATATCTGAAAGTTACTGAATACATATTCTGTTTTGTTACATATATCTGAAAGTTACTGAATACATATTCTGTTTTGTTACATATATCTGAAAGTTACTGAATACATATTCTGTTTTGTTACATATATTTGAAAGTTACTGAATACATATTCTGTTTTGTTACATATATCTGAAAGTTACTGAATACATATTCTGTTTTGTTACATATATCTGAAAGTTACTGCATAAGAGTTCTGTTTTGTTAACTATATCTAAGTTACAACTGAAAGCTCTTATTTTTGCCCCAAAGAGTGAATAAATGCTATAATGCAATTTAAAATGCAGTTTCTACTGTTTCTATCAAATTGCAACCCCCCTCCCCCAAGATCAGGTGGAGGGGTCCTCAGGGTAGATCAAAAATACGCAGGGGGTCCAGGACCCCAAAAAGGTTGAGAACCACTGGACTTTAAACCAATAAGGGAATATTTAGCAAACCCATCGAACGCCACAGAATCAAAGAGGATAAGAATTAAAAATGAAAACACAGGTAGACAAGACAGAACATAGTGAGGTAGGCTTGTGCTTATGCATGGCTTCCAGCCTACAACCCCCCACCCCTCCCCCCCACCAAATCAAACAAAAAATACACATACACACTACACCACTTAACCAAAATCCACCATCACCCTCCCCCCTTCACTGTAAAAGTGCACCCCTCCACAAATCCACAAATAGTCTTCTTCACTAGAATAACCGGGATTTCACTCCAACCTAAAACGGCCATGGGCGGTCAAAATGACGGCCGGGTTTTATAGTCTCTATTCGGTCAGGATAAATACCCAGTTGAGATATTAATGCACTGCATACGTTACTATGTCTGTTAGGAAACGACTGACACCAAGATTAACATTTTAACAACTATAATACTATTTTTTAAAACTATTTAAGCTTCGGCGAGACATGGTCGTCCTTGAACAGCAAAATTGAAAAAGTGAAAATATTACCTGAAAAACAGAGCGGAAAACACATATTGCTAATCTAACAAGCGTAATAAGGCCTATAAAACGTGAAATGTAAAAAAAAAGAACTGAACGTTGCTAAGGAAATGACGTGATCAACACACGTCATTAACAGTGACATGACGCGCACCGTGACAAGCAAATTACACGGTCATTTTGACCGCTCCTGGTCGTTTCGGTAGATCTTATCATAACTTTTTGTGCAATTGATCTAAAACTAATTTTAATGCAAATATATCCCCCCCCCACAAACTTATTAAAATTTGAAAAGCTAAAACGGTCAAAATGACCGCCTTGGTCGTTCTAGTAGTTGTTGGGGACTGTTTCAATTGTTATTTTCAGTTTTTTTTTCTTACATGTCACATATGCAATGCATCAATATCTCACCTGGGTATGTATCTTGACAGAATATAGAGTTTAAAAACAGTGGCATGGTCGTTTTAGGTAGATCTTAGCATAGCTTTTTTTTTGCAATTGATCTAAAACTAATTTTAATGCAAATATATGCGATTTTAGGCCCACTTAGGCAGGCAAGCCCACTTAGGCAGGTCTGTATCTTTTTCTTTTTTTTGCCACAAAATATTAATCTTTGAAAATCCAAAACGGTCAAAATGACCGCCTTGGTCATAACTATACAACATAGTCACATCTCTTCCCATTATACTTTTAAACAATACCCAACACTTCAGCTTTCCTCTTTTGGCAATGGGCTATATTCCTCCTTAGCTTGACAGCAAACCTTGCATGGCTTAAAACACAACTTAATGAATTGACATCCTTCCACTTTGCCAGCCGCCCTAAACAACCACAGTTCTCTCCATTCCACTCTCTCAGCAAACCCACCTCTCCAACATCCACTTATTAATTCCTCCATTTTCAACATGCACCCCTCCAGCTCACAACATTCAACAAACTCATGCACAAATGCTTCCTCTCCCACACCACATTCTTCCTTCACATTCACATAACACTTACTGATTAGTGCATTATTGAACACCCTATTGTGCCTCAATGAAAAGTCAAAATTCTCCCACTGTTCCACTTCCCTGTCAGATTCCTCCATATCCTCCCTACATCCGTCTCATTCATACCCCTCTCCCACACTCTCCGCATCCGGTCCTCTCACTCCCTCCCCTCTTTAACATCCATACATCACTCTCGTCTTCACTCTCATCACACTCACTCTCCTCTCTCCTCCTCCCACATACATTTCTGTCTCCCCTTCCTCATCCAACACAGCCTCTCTCGCAATAATTACTGACCCATTCTCTCGGCACCGCCCCCCCCATCATCCTCTTCGCTGTTCCCAACCACATTTCATCACCCCTTCCCCTCGCTTCATGTACCACACTACCTGTGCCCTCATAAACCCTGGCAGATACTCATAAACTAGATCCCTCATCTGCCTAAACCCGGCTCTCCAGCTCACCCTGTTGTAAAATGTGTCCCCCCCTACTGCAAGTTTTGGATTTACAAACTCAGGTTGTTCCCTCACCTGCTTTACACGCTTACATTCATCGTTACATTCATACTGTAACGTGCATGGATAAGAAGGCCGCTGGTTGGCGAGTCTGACCCCTTTAGTCTAGCGGTTAGCGATGTCTCCTGCGGTGCGGGCGATACGGGTTCGCGTCCCGGCCGCGGCAGTTTCTGTGGTTGCGTTGTCCCCCGAGTTCGCTACGATACTTTCTCCGTCAACGGGGATAAAACATGAACGCTGACTTGTTCGTGTTGTTTTTATTTCTAAAATATAAGTTTTGTACCAGGAGGGTTCATAGACTCGGCACATGCGTTGTTAAAGGACACGTTTGTAGGTGCAGACGTCACTTGTGACGTCACTGAGTGAAACACAAGGTAGGAGGAGTTGTTCCTGCGGCCTTTCTAGTGTTCGGTTTACAGCTGGATTTAAAACATGTTGCACTGGTTTAACATCAGCATTACCGGCCACCTAACTGGTGCTCATGGGCTCGCTAGGGACGCCGGCCTCCTCAGTGTAGAGTTTTGTTTTGGTTTTATTAATTGTGTAAAGCACTTGGTGACCTTTCTTGAAAAGTGCTATATCAGAATCGGATATGTTGGCCAAGTGTGCCTGTGCACACGAGGAGTTTGACTCCGGTGCTCAGCAGCTTCTGGAAGTTTCAGACTCACCAAAAGAAGAAAAGGACAATAAATAAATAAAGGGAACGACAACAGGACACTGGAGGAAAGCGTGTACACGCAACAGGTATGTCGCTGCTATACAGTTTTGCTATGGTTGAGTAAACAACAACATACGCCCATATATTATACCAGATTACATATGTACTATATTGCCCTACGCTATACCATATACCATACCACAACTCCACAACCCAACATGCCCATATACAATGCTATATATATATATATATATATATATATATATATATATATATATATATATATATATATATATATACCTACCACCCACCTCACAACTACAGAATGTATTATATAGTACCTATGTGCCAACCACAACAATAACAGCAATAATTGTGAGCAGGGTCCAGCAGCTGAATATGTATTTACAGTGGTATTGTGTACACATTGTATTGCACATCTGGATGAAAGAGGTAGCGCACATCGCAGATACGTAGGTGAGACATCGTGACCAGAAGGGACTGTTTGCAAAGTGTCCTATTTACATAACGCGTGTCCATTATTACACCATGCTGTTAAGTGTTCATGAGAGAGAGAACCTGTGTGTGTGTGGGGGGGGGGGCTGTTCCTCTGTCCGGTGGTTTCTGTGCACATTGCTCTGTAGCGCTCGCTAGAGGGTAGGAGTTCAGACAGACTGTGTCCTGGGTGTGTGTGGGGGGGGGGGGTCTGTGCTGATTTTGCCTGCCTGTTTCTGGGCTCCACATGTGCAGTAGTAGTGGTAGTCATAATAATAATAATAATAATAATAATAATAATTAAGCGGCATGGTGGCGCAGTAGTTAGTGCGGTTGCCTCACAGAAAGAAGGTCCTGGGTTCGAGCCCCGGGGTAGTCCAACTTTGGGGGTCGTCCCGGGTCGTCCTCTGTGTGGAGTTTGCATGTTCTCCCCGTGTCTGCGTGGGTTTCCTCCGGGGGCTCCGGTTTCCTCCCACAGCCCAAAGACATGTAGGTCAGGTGACTCGGCCGTACTAAATTGTCCCTAGGTGTGTGTGTGTGTGTGTGTGTGTGTGTGTGTGTGTGTGTGTGTGTGTGTGTGTGTGTGTGTGTGTGTGTGTGTGTGTGTGTTGGCCTGGCAGCCTGTCCAGGGTCTCTCCCCACCTGCCGCCCAGTGGCTGCTGGGATAAGCTGCAGCATCCCCGCGACCCTGAACGTAGGATAAGCAGTTTGAATGATGAATAAATTAATACTGTCTCATTATTGCTAAGTTAAATGCTATAGCTTATAGGGTTGTGTTAAATCGTCCATAGGATTGTGTAACGCTTCCTTCGGGGACGATTAGTTAACGTGCAGTTTTGGATTTCTAGAATTGCTGTTTTTGCAGCTATTTCGCAGGTCATAGTGGACGTAATGATGACGGAGAGGCTGCTCTCAAAACCGCATCACGTGATACGTCGTCGCCCACTTGGTTTAGATTACCCTCAGTGTGTGTGCGACCACGCTTCTTTTCTTTTTTTCTCACCGCCTCGGTTTCCGACCAGACTGCGGTTTCTGAAGAGGTGCTCCATGCGATGTCCACCTTGATTTTCATGTTGAAGAGATCAGCGCTCCATCGACGGCTGCAGAAGTGGTTCAAGGAAAAGAAAGGAGCCCTGAAGTTGATCATCTCCAGAGAGCACATTCAGTCAGAGCTTAGTGGATATGAGGCTGTCAGGCCCCTGTATCGCCCACCTCCTCTGTACGTCAACAAGGACAGTCCATTGTCACCGCCATGAGCACAGCACTTCTCTAAGAGACACGCACGGTAAGATTACAGATCATCATCATAATAATAACAACACAAACCAATCTTATATAGTGCTTTTCTAACACTTAAAGTCACTTTACAATAAATGGGGTGAAACAAGACAACGGATAAACATCACACAAACATACAGGGGTGGATGGGAAGGGGGGCTACGAGAGGGAGAGAACGACGCCAGCAGGGCTCTCTGGCTTAAACAGACACAAAAGGGCAAGAAACACAAATACACAACAGCACTGTAGACGTTGATGTTGTGTAGGGGTTTACTCCCGTAGCCTAGTCCTCTCCCGAGGTGTCCACTAGGCCAGTGGTTCTCAAGCTTTTTGGGGTCCTGGACCCCCTGCGTATTTTTGATCTACCCTGAGGACCCCTCCACCTGATCTTGGGGGAGGGGGTTGCAATTTGGTAGAAACAGTAGAAACTGGATTTTAAATTGCATTATAGCATTTATTCACTCTTTGGGGCAAAAATAAGAGCTTTCAGTTGTAACTTAGATGTAGTTAACAAAACAGAATTCTTATGCAGTAACTTTCAGATATATGTAACAAAACAGAATATGTATTCAGTAACTTTCAGATATATGTAACAAAACAGAATATGTATTCAGTAACTTTCAGATATATGTAACAAAACAGAATATGTATTCAGTAACTTTCAGATATATGTAACAAAACAGAATATGTATTCAGTAACTTTCAGATATATGTAACAAAACAGAATATGTATTCAGTAACTTTCAGATATATGTAACAAAACAGAATATGTATTCAGTAGCTTTCAGATATATGTAACAACACAGAATATGTATTCAGTAACTTTCAGATATATGTAACAACACAGAATATGTATTCAGTAACTTTCAGATATATGTAACACAACAGAATATGTATTCAGTAACTTTCAGATATATGTAACAACACAGAATATGTATTCAGTAACTTTCAGATATATGTAACAAAACAGAATATGTGTTCAGTAACTTTCAGATATATGTAACAACAGAATTCTTATGCAGTAACTTTTAACAATGCAAACGGGAGCGAGATCTCTTATTAAAATACAATAAATTACACTTGTGAAACAGATGTAATTAGAGAAAAAAGTCCTGTTACCCTTTATAGTTTAGGTAGATAAAGGTCTCAGTCACGTTTGAGTAAAATAATCCTATTTCTATAAATGTCATAGGATCTTTTTTTTAAAGATATTTTATTTTCACGGACCCCTTGCAATTACACCACGGACCACTAGGGGTCCGCGGACCCCCGGTTGAGAAACACTGCACTAGGCAGTGGCACTGTTTAACCCGTAGCTGGCGGCTGGTTCGTGGGCATCAGGGAATATCCACACACCGGTGGGCCTGCCTACCGCGTAGCTAGCGGCGTCGTGGCCCAGTGGGTAGCGCTGTTGCCTCACAGCAAGAAGGTCCTGGGTTCGAACCCCGGGGTTGTCCAACCTTGGTGGGGAGGGGGATCCACCCCAGGTCGTCCTCTGTGTGGAGTTTGCATGTTCTCCCTGTGTCTGCGGTGGGTTTCCTCTGGGTGCTCTGGTTTCCCCCACTATCAAAAAAGACATGCATGTTAGGCTTGATACTCGTGTCCGTGCCCCTGACCGAGGCCTGGCAAGACCAACTGGACCTGGTCCCCGGACGCTGCACAGCAGCTGCCCACTGCTCCTAGCTGCACAGCTAGGATGGGTGAAACGCAGAGCGTCATTTCCCCTCAGAGATTAATAAAGCAACTCAAAATCATCAAATATCATCAAAAATGTGAGACTGCCCTCCACCAAAAAACGACCCCATAGGTCGTTTGTAAAAGCACCTTCTTACGACCTGTAGTTACGTTTTAAGCTACTTCCTCGCGGTCCTCCGTAATTATAACACGTTATTTTCCCAGTAACAATACACATCCTCTTCCATAAGCTCTCGCGAGAACGAATATTAATAAAAGCAACGTTTAACGTCACATAGCGGTTATAATGTCCACGCTAGCTGACTCTCTAACTTTTGGCTAACGTTAAGTTAGCTCTTATGACGTCATTCATAGGTAAACACGCTGCCAGTAGCAATCTTAGTTACTATACTAGACGGCGGAACAACACAGAAACGCACTGACGACATATTCTATTGTTCTCAAATTGCTTTAAAAACCCACAATGCCCAGAGGCGAAAATTATCTGTGGCATATCTCCCTGCCGCCGGTAGGGGGCGCTAATTTAGGAAACGCTCCAGTGGGTCGTATTAAGTCAAGTCAGTTTTATTTTTGTAACCGGTTATTTTCTTGCCCGGTGCGGGATTCGATACGAGGTGTACTGCACCACAAGACGACATCGCTAACCGCTCGGCTAAAGTGTCGGACCCGTTAGCTGGGGGCTAACGTGTCTTATTACTAGTTTACATTTTTATAGCCGAATATCACAAATTACAAATTTGCATTAGAGGACAAACGACCCATGTGGTCGTACGGGGTGGAGGACTTGTTGTTAAAGACAAGGTGTATTAGATGGGACTGCGTTACATGTTAAACGAAGTGTTTTCTGAACGAGTTCCAGGTTACGTACCTAGGAGCTGCTGCTAATAATAAGGCATCAACTGCCTCGTGTTTCCTCCTTCAGGCTGCAGAGAAGCGCAACTTCCTGTTAAGGTAAGCCGGGTCAAGTGTATTTATATAGCATGCCTCAAGGGGCTTCGTCACAACACATAAAAACAGAATCAGATGACAGGAAATAAGGGGTGGCGCATGAAAACCAGGCAGGGCGAAGCAGGCAGTCGCTCAGACGCAGCTAAACTGCACACTTACAGGGGACGACAGTTCATGGCAGTCCTGTACTGCATTCCCAATGGCAGAAAGCTAACAGAAGCGCTACCTAAAATAATCCACACCTCGCTGTGAGAGAGACTGTAACTCCAGATAGGCGAGACTAAGTCATATAACGGCTGGTCTTAAACCCGGATTTGAAGCGTTCCGCAATTTATTTTCTCTAACAGTTGTCGTTTTTATGCCGTGGCCTTCAGAGCAATGCCATCCATAGAAGAACGTCCGTCCATCCAGTGTATACATGTGCCATGTATGTAGGCATATGTAGGCCTCTCTTTGCCACCCCCCCCCACACACACACATAGTTTACTGCAAAATTAAGTTAAAAAATGATTTCATCCCCAAACATACTAGCCTCCTTTCCAGATCATCGCCCTTTCCTCCTCCACCTTGACTACTGGTCTGCAATTCTAAGTCAGAGGATCAGTATAGGGCCAAATGTTTGCTTCCCAAGCCAAAATCCACTTCTTCTTTTTTTGAGGGGAGGGGGGGTTTCTCCCCAGTTGTACCCAGCCAATTACCCCACTCTTCTGAGCCTTCCCATTCGCTGCTCCACCCCCTCTGCCGACCCGGGGAGGGCTGCAGACTACCACATGCCTCCTCCCATACACGTGGAGTCGCCAGCCGCTGCTTTTCACCTGACAGTGAGGAGTTTCACCAGTTCCCCCTCCCCTCCGAACAGGTTCCCTGAGTGACCAGAGGAGGCGCTAGTGCAGCAACCAGGACGCATACCCACATCCAACTTCTCATCTGCAGGCACAGCCAATTTTGTCTGTAGGGACAACCGACCAAGCTGGAGGTAACACAGGGATTCGAACCGGCGATCCCCGTGTTTGGTAGGCAGCAGAATAGACCACTACGCTACCCGGACGCCTCTAGAAATCCACTTTTCTTTCTTTTTGTACACACTATCTGACCAATATTTAAGATATGTGGGGCCTGTACAGGTCACGTGTTTAGGAAATAATTTTGGACCACTTGCAAAGGTGCAGCTTGTGATTTTTCTCCTGGATTTTCAAC
Source organism: Lampris incognitus (assembly GCF_029633865.1). NCBI lineage: Eukaryota > Metazoa > Chordata > Actinopteri > Lampriformes > Lampridae > Lampris > Lampris incognitus. Next base: position 139,160 of record NW_026611127.1, on the reverse strand, counting down.
TTATTGCGCTACCTTTTCCTTTTCTCTTCGCATATTCTGCCAGAATCTAATGCCTTTGGAGTGGCATCTGGGTGGCTGTTACAAACATCTTTTATGATGTTTTACACGGTCTTAAGTAGGAAGGGTTATTTGATCCAACCAACAGCCTGCACTCGTTTTGTGCTCAGTATGTGTTCCTGCCCTGCCTCCAGGCCGACCTTGAGTCCTTCACCAATGGAATAACCATCCTCTCCATACAGAGGGAAATGTGTCCCCCAACCAAATGTGGGAACTGGGACTCGTTCAAAACCCTGTCAACCACCCAGACAATGGAGCGGTATTGGCCATGGCTGAAGTCTGTCCTGTGCCATCCATCCATCCATCCTCCCACCCATTATCCAAACCGCTTATCCGGCTCTCAGGGTCGCGGGGATGCTGGAGCCGAGCCCAGCTTTCACTGGGCAGCGGGCGGAGAGACACCCTGGACAGGCCGCCAGTCCATCATAGGGCACCCCCCCCATACACACACACACACACAGTGAAGCATGTAATGTCATATCTTAAAGGCCACCTCCCGCACTTCATTCACAATGGTTATACTGTCTAGTCACCAAATATGGCTTTCCCTCTAATTAGGCTAGTGGATTCATCCTCCTTGTGACAACACAAGCCAGACTTGCAGGCTCTGCATCAATCCAGGTCCCACGGAAAGCAATTGAAATGGAGCTTATTAATAGATTGCTGGTGATGGATTGCTGAATCAATGGTTTTATGACAGAATGCACCCGCATCGATCTAGTCCTACCTATGACGACTCCAGAAGGCGTGGAGCGGGACTTGACAGGGACATACCCGCTGCTCCAATTTCTTAAAGGGGATCTTGATAGAAAGTGATGATTGCATTTTCACAGGTCTCTCTGACCGTCCCCTCCTCAGACAGCTCCGGAAGGATGTTCAGCTCGATGAAGTCTGCATCGGCTTGGACTAGGACACACAGATACTGAACTTTAGGTCCTGAGGGCCACACTGTGTGAGTTGAGTTGACAATGACTGTTGTATTATATGGGGCAAAGAAGCTTCCCCTCCCCCCCTTTCTTCTTTAAATTAAATTCTTTAAAATAAATAAAAAATCTTTAAAGTAAAAGTTTTAATTTAAAATTAAGCGTGAGCACAGACTGTATTCATCACTGATAAAAAAACTATTGAAAACAATACAGAGAAAGTAAAAAGTGGGCATACGGAGTCAGTAAATGTGCTCTTTGGTTAGGACAAAGTTACACATCAATAATAGAAGATGACCCAGGCAATTATACACATTGAATTAAAATGCAACTTGTTTGTAAAGGCTTTTCACTTTTAAGAGTTGCCTTGGTCGTCTCGTTTTGAAAGTAACCTTTTCGTCATCATCCGTGGAACCAGGGACAAAGAACCGTTGGCAGGGTTGTGGATGCTCGTCCAGGACCTCCACAAATTTGCAAACCTGGAGACCTTTGCGCAGTTGCTTCAGCATTGGCGCCAGGCGCAGGGTGGCGAGCAGCACTTCAGCTCTTGGATAAAAGAGAAGATCTTCAAGGCGGAGCATGCTCTTCTAAGGTGAACCGCTTCTGCATACTGAAGTACATATCCTGTAGGGTTTTGATGCATGCTGTCCAGAGTACACCCAGATGAACTGATCCAACCTTCTTAGATATATCCTGTAGACTGCCATAATGCAAATTAATCTCCAAATGGACTCTTATTCTTTAATTCAGCAGAAAATATGTAGCAAATATGAGAGTGACCCGAGATTTATATTGCCTACACGTCAAGGTGCATCTTAAGTGCTAAATTGGCACTTCAGGTGATCCACATGAGTAATAGCTACTGAAAACAGAATTATAGTGAGATCTGTTTTTGTTTGGGACAATGAAGCATAAAAGTGTTCTAACTCCTACACGGTAAAACCAATATTTACACAAATACCCTGTAGTAAGAGCTGACAAACTGTACTTTGACCTTATAGTATTGTTTGATTTAACATGTGGCTGGGCTGTATGGCCTAAAAGTAATATCACGGTATACTTTTAGGGATGGACGGTAATAGTACATATCACGATATATATATATATATATATATATATATATATATATATATATATATATATATATATATATATATATATATATATATATATATATATATATATATATGTAAACTACTAATAAGACCTGTTAGCCCCTAGCTAATGGATCTGACCCTTTAGCCTAGCGGTTAGTGATGTCGCTTTGTGGCGCAGTATACCAGTATCGAATCCCGCACCGGGCAAGAAAATAACCGGATATATATATATATATATATATATGTATATATATATATATATACATATATATATATATATATTCTTCTCAACTTTCTTAATTAGAAATGCTTCTGAGGGCGTATGATAAGGCCGCTGCGGTGCAGGTATATTAGCGCCTCGGTTTCAGCCCTTCTAACCAAGGGGAGTTTAGGACCCAGCAGAACGAGACGGGAAGGGAACTTCCGGTAAATGGCGACAGCGCCACTTCTCCGTGTGCATAAAAACTAGAAAATGTGAAATGGCTGCAGTGTGGTGATACACAAATGAGGGTAGATTCACCATGGGCTGCTGCTCCTTTAAGGCGGACGTTCAGAGTGCTGACGTAGGCACTGCTTATAGTTTCCGGGGCGGAGCCATGTTTGCAGCAGCCTAGCGGTTGGTTAGCTGGTTGCCACGGGAGATTGTGCTGTATCGGTGTCGTTTTGTGCGGCGAGTAAACGGGATTGACTCGACCCGATCTCTCCGTCTCCTCATTCCTGCACTCCCACAGCAGTATGTATGTCTGCTATCTATATACCGTACTGTTTAACTTAGAATATGTTGGGAGTGTCATAGGCGGAAATCCCGGGGGGGCACGACCCCCCCATCCTGGGAAGAATATGATATACCTCCCCCCAATATTTAATATTGTGGCGAATTCGGGGGACAACACAACCACAGGAACTGCCGCGGCCGGGACGCGAACCCGTATCGCCCGCACCGCAGGAGACATCGCTAACCGCTCGACTAAAGGGTCAGACCCGTTAATCAAGGACCAACGTGTCTAATTATCCATGCACGTTACAATATGTTGGAAACTTGTCAAACGCGACTATTATCATTAAGCAGCATATGTAAAACAATTACAACTTTGCTAACCTGAAGAAAGCTTTCTCTGTATTTCTCCTGGAGTGGATGGGACTCTCCCCTGTCCTGCGCCCTCTGTGGTCAAAGGGGTGTTTCTCTATGCCACTCACTCATTCTACAATAAAATACAGAAGCGGCGCTTTCCCTGACTCCCCTGTGAATGCAAACGGGTGTTTTACGAATGAAAATGTACTTGGTAACTTACTGCTAAGAAATTCCTTTCAGATAACACTCCTGCTCCTCCAATGACAGTAACATTCAAAGTGTTGGCAGGGGTTTCTCTCTTCTGCCACTGCCGTTGTACCACAGCTCTTTGAAAGAAGCTTGTGCAACACACAGATCTTGAAATCCCTGCTGTCATCAACTTTACTCCCAGGGAGCGCAGGATGTCATCCTCACTATGTGAAACCAAAATCATTATTATTCAGCCAATAACATGTAGAAAATATCTTCCATATTAGCCTATATTCTGAGTGCATGTTGTTTCTGGGGTCTGGGTTTGGCGCAATAAGGGCTGCACTCAATAACACAGTCCAGGCTTCTTACAAGGATCATGTCCATGGGCGGATCCAGAAGGGCACTGGCCCCAGCTGAAATCTGATTGGCCCCTGCAGTGCCCCTGTCCTGTCACTTGCCCACTTGACTCTACAGATGAGTAAACGTCACAATCTTCGACACCTCAAACATTTCTTGCAGCTATCGTGTGGGAGAGAAGGTGATAATGGACAAGCTTCACATGTTTAGGACTTGGATGCAGCTTGGATGTTAGTGAGAATCGTATTGTGGCGAATTCGGGGGACAACGCAACCACAGGAACTGCCGCGGCCGGGACGCGAACCCGTATCGCTCGCACCGCAGGAGACATCGCTAACCGCTCGACTAAAGGGTCCGATCGCTGGAATGTACGGTAGCTTGCTGGCTAACGTTAGGTCGTTCTCACGGTTGCTAGCTAACTTACGTCTCTTTCTGTTAACCTACGTTACAACCACGAGCTCCCCATCTGAAAGACACTTCTGTCTGACTGTCTGTCTATATGGAGGGATCCGACGACGACTTTAAAGTTCAGCGTCTTTATTTCAATGGTGACGGTTACAATCATACAGTAGCTAGCTCCGCAGTAGTGACTCGTCTGAGTGCTAAACATAGACTGACGATTATGTGGTTCCCCTGCGTCCTCATGCGTCAGATGGACCAATCAGCTTGCAGCTAACTTAACAGCCAATAGGAGTGCTTGTATCACATCAACCTTATAGCCAAACGGGCTATTATATTCTAGAGCAGTGTTTCTCAACCCAGTCCTCAAGGACCCCCTATCCTGCATATTTTCGTCGCAACCCTGAATAGGTACCTGTTTGTAGTTATTCAACCAATCAGCAATTAATTTTGTCAGACGTTGCACAGCTTGCATAATTAAGTGCTGCGAGATGATTGGTCGAGTAAGTACAAGCAGGGCTACCTATGCAGGGTTACAATGAAAATCTGCAGGATAGGGGGTCCTTGAGGACTGGGTTGAGAAACACTGTTCTAGAGAATATTACAACTTCTTATTTGTTAAATAATGTTTAAGTCATGCCACAATCACTGCCAAGTAAATGAAACTAGTGCTGCGTCCCAGACACCTTCAGAAATAGGGAAATATCCGATCTCCCACTTGGAAAAGCATGATGGAAGTGAGTCCCGGTTTGAATTCAGCATGTCACCAATGTTAATCCATGCAGTGCTTAGTAATTTGCATTGTTGTGTTAACTATAATGTTTGGCAGAGATAGAAAGAATGAAAAGAAAGAGATCGGCAGACATTCAATGGTTTTTAGCCGAAAAGACATCCAGCCAGCTGGCCAAAATGAGTCGGAGCAGAGGGAGAGAGCAACAGAGTCAGCCAAGAGCAAGGCAGCGCCAACAGCTCTTCAGCAGGTCAGAAAACATTTAGGCACAGCAAGATAATGGCAGCAGGTAAAAGAACAAAAAAACAAATCTGCGTTCCATATAACATGACACTGAAATTCACACATGGACATACTGATGTGAGATTTAAGCAAATGCCTGAACGCTTGTCCCTTGTGGTCACGAGACTGAGCAGTGCATCCCCATATCTACCAGAGCTCTCACTGAATGTTTCAAGCATGGAGTTTTTTCCTTAAATTTTTTACTAATAGTTGTGAAGGTATAGTTGTCAGATGGCGTGGTTTTAGCTGAATACAAGCATGAATTTTTGTGACGTGTATTTGGGTTTTAGCTGCAGACTTGGACGACTCAGATTCAGATGAAGACAGCCAGAGTGAGGTTGGAGCAGAACCATTGTCTCCAGAACCTCTCGTCTCAGAGTCACCAAACAGTTATTCTCCTGCTGTGGGACCTGCTGGTAAGCTATTGTTTTCATACTGCTATTGTAATGAGCAGAATATAAATTAGATAGGCTACTTCTGGATCAACATTTGGGTAATTACTGTTTGTGGATGTTATGATGACAGTCGAGTTATGGAAATGGAGGTGCATTAAAATTTGAGTAAGAGTTAAGTAAGTCTTATTTCATTTGCTTCTTTCCAGACATTTCCCATTATGCACCCTGGTTTAAAATGAAATAAATATGAAAATTAAGAATGTTTGTTTATTTTCTAAGCTTTTTTTCAAGTACACAATGTGCTTGAACAAGGCACAATTTGCTAAATATATTCAATGATGTGCCTCTTTGCTCAAAGCTATAGTGACAACAGCAAACAGGGAATGACCGGTGAAATGTACCTTACTGAATAAGGAATTGTGCATGGATGTTGGACATATTCTTGGCCCCTCTGTGTAATACGTGGCCCCTTTATGGCCCCTGCTTAAGAAAAATGCTAGATCCGCCCCTGATCATATCATTTTAAAAGTTTCACAGAGCCTACATATCTAGTTATTTTCCAGCTCTAATTGAAGCAAACAATGTAGTAGTAGTAGTAGTAGTAGTAGTAGTGGTAGTAGTAGTAGTTGTATTTGAAGCAAACAATGGGCCTCATTCATGAAATGGTCTTACACTCAGTTTTTTAGCTCTCAAGTTAGTCCTGCAGACAGGAACCAAAGCCTGCTGGTTATTTGTAGTTCCTTCCCCCTGACATCTATTCAATTCAATTCAATTTTATTGTCATTAAAAACAATGTGCAGGCACATGTTAAAAATGAAATGAGCGCTGTGGCTTCACCAAACAGTGCAAGACAGACACAGACAAACACAGCAAACACAGTATAAGATATACACACATGAAGACCAAAAGCTAAAAATAAGTTAAAAGAAAAAGAGCTGGAGTACAAAATATTTAAAAATATCTGCAGACATTCAGTGGGTAGCCAGGTTCAGGTGGGCAACAGCTTGTGGAAAGAGGCTGTTTTTGATCCTGGTAGTACGGGCTCTGAGGCTCCTGTAGCGCCTCCCAGAGCGCAGGGGGGAGAACAGTCCATGGTTGGGGTGGGTGGGATCTCTGCTGATGCTCAGACCCCTTCGAAGGCTGTGTTTGTGATAAATGTCTTTTATGGCTGGGAGCTGGGTACCGGTGATATGCTGGGCCGCCTTGACGATCCACTGCAGAGCTTTCTGGTCTACTGAGGTGCAGTTGCTGTACCACACTGAGATGCAGCTGGTCAGGATGCTCTCTATGGTGCAGTGGTAGAAGTTGGTGAGAATTTTGGGAGGTAGACGGGTGCTCCTCAGCCTCCTCAGGAAATGCAAGCGTTGTTGGGCCTTTTTCACAAGGGCCTGGGTGTTTAATGTCTACGAAAGGTCCTCGCTGATATGGACTCCAAGGAATTTAAAGCTGGAGACACGCTCCACTTCCACCCCATTGATGTGTATGGGGGAGTGGCTGCAGCTTCTAGACCTCCTGAAGTCCACAATCAGCTTCTTCGTCTTCTGCACATTAAGGACAAGATTGTTGGTAGTACACCATGATGTGAGGTGCTCAATCTCGTCTCTGTAGGCCATCTCGTCATTGTTGGTGATACGGCCAATGACTGTGGTGTCATCTGCAAACTTAACTATAACATTTGAGGGGTGAGTTGGCAGGCTGTCGTGGGTAAAGAGCGAGAAAAGGAGGGGGCTCAGAACACAGCCTTGAGGGCCACCTGTGCTGAGGGTCAGGGTGGAGGAGGAGTGGTCACCTAACCTAACAGACTGAGGTCTGTTGGTCAGGAAGTCCAGGAACCAGTTACAGAGGGAGGAGTTGAGGCCAAGGGAGAGGAGTTTGGTGGTTAGTTTGGTGGGGATGTTAGTGTTGAAGGCACAGCTGTAATCTATAAACAGCATCCGGATATATGTGTTGTTAAGTTCAAGGTGGGTCAGAGCAATGTGTAGGGCAGTGGCAATGGCATCCTCAGTAGACCTTTTGGGACGGTAGGCGAACTGATGTGGGTCGAATGTGGGGGGATAATGTTTTTGATGTGAGCCAGAACCAGTCTTTCAAAGCACTTCTTGGCAATGGGGGTGAGTGCTATGGGTCGGTAGTCATTCAGACATGTGGATGTTGGTTTCTTGGAGACAGGAATGATAGAGGTGGTCTTAAAGCATGCCGGGACTTTAGATTGGGACAGTGAGAGGTTAAATACAGGTGTGAAGACCTCAGCCAGCTGGTCGGCACATTCCCGGTAGACCCAACCCGGTATGCCGTCTGGTCCGGCAGCCTTCCGTGTGTTCACTCTGCGCAGTGATTCTCTGACCTCTGCGACTGATAGAGTGAGCACCTGGTTTTCTGGGTGGCTGGGGATTTTTGTGGCTGGGTCAGTATTGCCCTTGTCGAAGCGAGCATTGTCTGTCTCTTGCAACTACCAATCACCCAGGCTGCAAAGATATTAATGTTAGCCAGTTGGCGCCTAAATTCAGCTTCTGTGTCTTCTTTACGAGACAGGCTGGAGGGTTAAAAGCCTCCATGAGTGTAAGAACAAATTTGTGTGTAAGATGAGGACCAATGACTGACAAACATTAAACAAACAATACCAAACTTAATGACCTATGACCTGTCTCCATGTGCGCTTGCATGTATCGGCAGCTCCTTCTGTGAAAACCAGTTCAAACTAATAACACATTGTTCTTCATCCTGTAAACAGAAAAAAATATAACAAATAGAAATTAATCAAAGCAAGTTGACAGTAGGGTAGCACCAGTTGCACTGGTGGCACTCTGCATCTGGCTAATATTGTACTTCAAGCACTTGATACAGTATTGACAAAACTAGGCCAATACCAGCTCTGATACCTACAGTATGTGGGACATTCAGATGTAATCTACAAAACACTCATGAAAATGTCTGATATTAGCTGATCCTAGAGAGAGGTACTTGCGTATATTAGACCAGAAACTAAAGTGCTGCAATGAACAATTACAAATGCAACTTACACCTTGTACATTTTTGAAGGGGGTGGAGTACTGGTTCTCACACTAACTATGTAAACATCAGTCCATAAAATCTGAAAGGACAACATTGGATATATATGCTGCATGAAGTATAAAATCTGAGAAAATTAAAACTAATCTTCAGCTCAAATACGTGCTCATGTAAATGAAATACCTCCTCATCCTCGGATGATGCTGTGCCACCACAGGACTTGACATGCAAGTATAGAGCTTATAGTGGCATTGTTAATTAGCAATTTCGACATTACACCCTCGGTATCTTGGGAAATTCTTTTGGAGTGAATGACAGAGGATCAAGACATAATTCATCTTGCAGGGGATCTATGTAGTGTGCTGTTCTTCCAGTGGTAGTCACCATCTTGATGAAGGACCTTGTGTAGCCCTGTGAATCTGGGGGGACAAGAGTACGCTTTCTTTTTCCATTACCTCCTGCCAATGCAAAAACGCACTACAGAGGTATCTCAAGTACACTTCCACAACATAATCATACTTGATTGAGGAAAAAAAAATCACACATCCAAATAAAAAATATAATAGAACAATAAACTGATGTAGAAACATCACAGTTAGTCTGTGGTATTTCTTCACCAGTTTAGTACAATTATGCTCCCATGAAGTATCTAATAAGGTTGAATCAGTTCATCTGGAGTGACCTATGGGTGATGAAACGTTTCTGTCATTAAACGTTGTATTCGGATGAACTGATTCATTCGTCTTAGATTTTCTTACCTTAGTTATTGAGTATGCATAAAGACATTCCATGAACCACTACATTTATTACAGCCATGTTCAAATGACATGTTCAGCGCAGCTCTTCACAGGACTTGTGTCTGCTTTGTTGGACATGATATGCTGCACCTGATGCCTTATCTGGTTGCCATCCTCCAGTCAGTGAATGCATTTGGGGGAATTCTGCCTCAAGTGAAGTGCACAGCTGCAGAAGGGAAAGAGAAGAACAGGGAGAATTCATAGTGTATGTGTTACATGGGTTCACAAACTTGAGTAGGGAATTCAAAATCTGAGTAGGGATATGGGGGGAAAATGGAAGCTGTGGGAATCCATCCCAATTTTAAAACATTCAAATGGAGTCACAATCCAGAAAAGTTTGGGAGGACATGATGTTTAAATCAAATGGAAAGGTGCTTCCCACAGGTTGACAATTTATGTGTGGCCGGGAGGAGGGGTGTATGAGACGGAAAAGTCTAGCTTGTTTTGAAATACACAGATCAGCCAAAAAAATTAAAACCACTGACAGTAAGTGAATAAAATTGATTATCTTATTACAATGGCACCTGTTGAATGGCAGGTCTTGTGGGGTGTTTCCAGTATGCAGTGGTCAGTACCTACCAAAAATGGTCCAATGAAGGCCAACTGCTGAACAGGTGAGAGGGTCATGGTAGCCCGAGGTCCATAATCATTTCAAAATGGCCACCGTGAGGCTTGCCCCGGTTCGCTCCTACACATTCTCACTCCCAACTCGTCACATATGGACGCTTGTTGAGGACGACCTCTTTGTCACTGTTCAACACTCTAGGTACCCCTTTAACGTCAACTTTAAACGTGGAGGGTAGTTGTAGGCACACACAAAAAAAACCCCAAAATAAAACAAAAAACATTCGAGATTATCCCGGCTGGTCTTTTATAGAAGTACAGAGTCTAAATCTATCTTTTATCTGTGTACATTCATCAACATGATCTCACAGAAATATGTGAAATGACCACGACCTCGTAACACTCGCATTATGTGGTTGTGGCACATAATGTGTTGTGTTAAAATTATATGCCGGCACCAGGGACGAGTTTTTGTTCTCTAAACACACTGATTTGTGTGTGATATAACTCATTTTGATGTAATGAGGTTAGGGTTAGAGTTGTTTTGTTTTTTTTGTGCCTGTGAATGATCTCAGTCCCTCCACGTTGAAAATTGATGTTAAAGGGGTACCTAGAGCATTGAACAGTGACGAAGAGGTCGTCCTCAACGAGACCCCATATGTGATGAGATGGGAGTGTGAATGGGCTCGCTCTGCTGCTGTGTCTTGCACTTTTGTCTATGGTTTATGTCACAAAAGCATCCTGTCTATGGAAATACAACCGTGAGGAGTTGCTGCACATCAGGAGGGCCACATTTGGCAATTTGGGATTATCTGCCAACATTCCAGAGGATATACTGGTTGTAAACAACACTGGCTGGCCACTCTGGGGAAATACACCTAGCACAGGGAGGTGGAGAACAGGGGTGCTCTCCAAGTTCAGGAGACGGCCCTATCGGCCCCCACTACCAGCACTGATCTTGTCCAATGAGCGATCCCTCAAAAATAAAATTGATGAACTTTTGTCATCAACACAAACCGATAGAGACTGCTCAGCCTTCTGCTTTACTAAGACAGCTGGATCAATTGGTCCCTGATCAAGCGGTAACCCCCCCCCCCCGGCTTCACTATCTTCAGAGCTGAAAGGTCAGGCGGCACAGACCGTCAAACACGGAAAAAAACTGCAGAGGACTGTCAACAAGGCATCCAAAATCATAGGCAACCCACTCCCCTCAGTTGAATCTCTACATACTAACCGGACTGTAAAGCGAGCAAAGAAGATCATCTCCGACCCCTCACATCCTGCTCATCACCTCTTCCAGCTCCTTCCCTCAGGGAGGCGCTACATGTCACTGTCCACTAAGACTAAACGCTTCGCAAACAGATTTTTTCCCCTAGCCATCAGGACTCTGAATTCCTCCCTGTAGTCCCCTCCTCACACACCATTGGCATAAAAACCACCATTCACCTAATTAATATGTGTGATATGTTTATTTCTGTTATTGTGTTAACTATATTGTTTGTGATAATATGTATGTATGTATTGTGCTGCAGAGTTTAATGCATACCAAAAACAAATCTCACTGGCGTTAGTCGTGTGGCTAATAAAACAATCTAATTTAATCTAATCTAATCTAATAAGTGAACTAAACACTGAAAATAGCGAAATCAGCAGGACTAATGAAGCATTTAGGGCAGACTATAGAGAAGCGAGAGTAAGATAATAAAATGCAGTTATCGCTCTCACGAAGCCGAATCTAACAAAAGTGGAAGCCAGAAACAGGACCTCAAGACCTGCTCTTCCTGCCCCTCTGAAAGGTCTCATCTGGTTAGCCACCAGGCCTGCTTCTTTTGCTTTGGTTAGTGTCATTAGGCGGAAGCTGAGACATGCCTTGCCTACCTCGCTCTCCCCCAGAGAACAGGCAGAAGTATGCTGACTCCTTCCGCTTCCTCATGCACCGGTGAGCAAGAACATGGTGGCCCGCTCTAAAACTTGGAATGAGTTCAGCAAGGAGGACAGCCATCGTGCCTTCAAGGAAGTGGACCCAGCCTCTCTCTTCCTCAACTTGGAGCCACCGTTGTTCACAGTTACCTTCTCGATGACCTGTCCACCCTGTTTTCCTCGGTCGCGAGAGGATGGGTTTCCCACTTCTGCCAACTCTTCTCTCCGCTGCTTCCTGGAATTACTTCACTGTCGGCCTTTGTGCCCAGCCATGCGGTAGGCCTCGCCCTTGTGGGCCATGTCTTAAGATGGCATCACTTTTCCACTATGCACAGCGTGAGTGGGCCTCCCCACTTGCTGCCAAGACCCTGGTTGTGGCTTACGGTCCCTACTGCTCAGGGGAATGCCCCCTACTGAGGATGCTGTCAGGGTCTGCCTCCTCCCTTTAGCCTCCCTCTGGCCAGACAGTCAGCTGTCACTACCCAACAAGCGGGACCGGTTGACAGCCACCTTTCTTGACCATGGCTATGCCAGTGCCTCCCAGGTGGTGACACTGACTAGCAATTTAGCTTCTCTGGCTAGGTCTCTTGACAAGATCACTCACGAGCGGTCTGAGCTGTCTGCAACGAGAATTACCAAGGTCCACGTGACAGCCGCTGCCATTCTCTGTATGTCCCAGGCATTCACCATCAACAGTGGCAGCATCATGTGTGCTAACCAGGTGGGGTACAGGCATCTCTGGTTGGGCCTGTTGTCCATGAATGAGTGCAAGCGGCACCTCCTTTTCAACGTGCCCTTCTCTCATGACTCCCTCTTTGGTCCAGACATCCAGGCCTTTATTGATAGGCTGGAAATGGCCTGGAAGGCATTGGAGAAGCTGGGCTCCCATCTTCATCCCCAGCACCCCCCTCAATGGCAGAATTAGCGGCTTCATCCTCCAAGATCTTGCCATCACTGCTTCTCTTGAGGACAGGCCCTACAAGTCTTCAACCACCAGCATGAGTCTACCTGTGCCCGCTCAAGTCTCCCCACCCCCCATCGTGCCCAGCCTCGTAGTGGGGGCACCAGCCCCGTTTGCTTGCCATTTTTTTGCCGGAGGCAGTTTGTGCTCCCTAGTTTCAGTAAAGGCCATCATCCCAACCCTTACATCCTCCAAAAAAGAGCTGTTCCCTGCACTAATGACACTGTCATTCAGGTCGTTTCAGCTGTTAATACTTACCCGGGTGAGGCGATAAAGGGGCAGGCAGTGCTTAATGCCTGTTCTTCCCCAGCCTCTCCTCCCGATTCTCCACAAGGTAATGTGGTTAATTTCAGCTGGTTGGCACTGTTAGCTATCGGTGCTTACATGGCTAACCGCGCCCTTATGCTAGCGCTGTTAGCCTTGAGAGTCGCCCCTCCAGTAAATGGGCTGAAAAATGGGCCCTATATGGGATTTTCTACAGAGTCCATAATCAATTGCCCTCATGGATTTCATCCAGGATTATGCTTGGTGTTAAGTGGGCCCCAACTGGGCAACATACACAAGACCCATCTCGGTCCCAGCTTTAACTAAGTATGCAAGTACTACATGGGGACTATATGGGCTGAAATATGAGTTGTAAGTGGGTTTGTCCACGGGTTCCATGTTGTCCTCATGCCAATTGCCTGTGTGGGCTTCATGCGGGATTACACTGGGTGTTAGGTGGGGCCCAACTGGACAACATATGCAAGACCTATATGGACCCTCTCTTTAAGCGTTATATGGGTGCTACATGGGAACTATATGGGTTAAAATCTGTGTTGCAAGAGGGTTTGTCCCTGGGTTCCATGGTGGCCTCGTGCAGATTGCACACACATGGGCTTCACACTGGACCTAGATGTACACTTTAACAGGGAGGGTATAATTAAAACCCTGACTTCTGTTACAGCTAGTATCGTAAATACTAATGCAAAATAGATATGGTACAATAGGTCAAAAATACATTTACTGGAAAAGAATGTTGGTGTCTATTCCAGGGGGCCAGTGTGGCTGAGAGTTTTCATTCCAACTGAGCATGAAAAAACGAGACTCGATTATCAATTGATTTCAGTCTTCACACAGTTGATTTACTTGTATCAGGTGTGCTTTTGCTTGGTTGAAGTGAAAACCTGCTGCCACACTGGCTGCCTGGAATAGACCAACATTTTTTCTTGTGAATTTATTACCGGCCCTTTGTGGGCTGTATTGCCCACCCCAGTCTATGCTACATACCCCATTGACCAGAATAAATGGCTTTGAACAATTATCAAAGATGATGAATGCCTCCCTCACTCACAAACATATTAACACGACACACAACAATTGTTTACACATGGTTTCGCTTAAAAATATTGTCCTATAATCCATCATCAGGTAAATATAAATAGCAACACCACAAAAATAAGTTAGGTAAATAAAACCATGGCAGAAAGGATTAGAGTACATGGTGAGACTGAGATCTTTTCAAATTCCACTTTTAGTTAACTACTACTACTACTACTACTACTACTACTACTACAACTACTACTACTACTACTACTTTCGGCTGTTCCCATTAGGGGTCGCCACAGCGGATCATCCGTTTCCATCTCTTCCTGTCCTCTGCATCTTCCTCTATCACACCAGCCAGCTGCATGTCCTCCCTCACCACATCCATAAACCTCCTCTTTGGCCTTCCTCTTCTCCTCTTGCCTGGCAGCTCCATATTCAGCATCCTTCTCCCAATATACCCAGCATCTCTCCTCCACACATGTCCAAACCATCTCAATCTTGCCTCTCTTGTTTTGTCTCCAAACCGATCAACCTGAGCTGTCCCTCTAATATACTCGTTCCTAATCCTGTCCTTCTTCGTCACTCCCAATGAAAATCTCAGCATCTTCAACTCTGTCACCTCCACCTCCTGTCTTTTCATCAGTGCCACTGTCTCCAAACCATATAACATAGCTGGTCTCACTACCATCTTGTAAACCTTCCCTTTAACTCTTGCTGATACCCTTCTGTTGCAAATCACTGCTGACACTCTTCTCCACCCACTCCACCCTGCCTGCACTCTCTTCTTCACCTCTCTACTGCACTCCCTGTTACTTTGTACAGTTGACCCCAAGTATTTGAACTCAAATGCCTTCGTCACCTCCACTCCTTGCATCCTCACCATTCTGCTGTCCTCCCTCTCATTCACGCATATGTACTCCGTCTTGCTCCTACTGACTTTCATTCCTCTTCTCTCCAGTGCATACCTCCACCTCTTCAGGCTCTCCTCCACCTGCTCCCTACTCTCGCTACAGATTACAATGTCATCCACAAACATCATAGTCCACAAAGACTCCTGCCTGATCTCATTTGTCAACCTGTCCATCATCATTGCAAACAAAAAAGAGCTCTGAGCCGATCCTTGATGTAACGCCACCTCCACCTTGATCCCATCCATCATTCCTACCGCACACCTCACCACTGTCACACTGTCCTCATACGTATCCTGCACCACTCCTACATACTTCTCTGCCACTCCTGACTTCCTCATACAATACCACACCTCCTCTCTCGGCACCCTGTTGTATGCTTTCTCTAAATCCACAAAGACACAATATAACTCCTTCTGACCTCCTCTATACTTCTCCATCAACATTCTCAAAGCAAACATCACATCTGTGGTGCTCTTTCATGGCATGAAACCATACTGCTGCTCGCTGATCATCACCTCTCCTCTTAACCTAGCTTCTATTACTCTTTCCCAAATCTTCAGGCTGTGGCTAATCAACTTTATACCTCTGTAGTTACTACAGCTCTGCACATCACCCTTGTTCTTGAAAAGTGGTACCAGTACACTTCTTCTCCACTCCTCAGGCATCCTCTCACTTTCCAAGATTGTGTTAAACAATCTAGTTAAAAACTCCACTGCCATCTCTCCTAAACATCTCCATGTCTCCACAGGTATGTCGTCTGGACCAACTGCCTTTCCACTCTTCATCCTCTTCATAGCTGCCCTCACTTCCTCCTTGCTAATCCACTGCACTTCCTGATTCACTATCCCACATCAGCCAACCTTCCCTCTCTCTCATTTTCTTTATTCATCAGCCCCTCAAAGTACTTCCACCTTCCACCCTCTCAACACACTCTCCTCGCTTGTCAGCACATTTCCATTTCTATGCTTCGTCACCCTAACCTGCTGCACATCGTTACCAGCTCGCTCCCTCTGTCTGTTCAATCGGTACAAGTCCTTTTCTTCTGCCTTAATTTCTAACTTTTAATACAACTCACCAAACGACTTTTAGTGTGTGCTTTCCCAGCTAGCATTTTGCATACTGCTACTAAAACTTTTATTCAATTACCCATCATATTATGTCATGTTTATGTCACAATGGCAGTTGGTAGTCCTTTGCATAAGCGTTTACAACCATGAAAGCAGCAGTAACACTTTGAACCCATGCTGCATATTTTTTCAGGGATGTTGTTGATGTTGTATACACCATGTAAAGAAAAAAAATATTGGAAAAATGCTTTAATTCATAGCCGCACAGGCCTGTTTCGCGCGTCACGTACTCATCAGCTGCCAAGTGATGAGTGTGTGACGCATGAAAAAGACATGTCCTGCCATGAATTCAAGTTTTTTTTCCTGTATCTGTCTTAATATTCCACTCCTCATTTGTTGAGCACTTTTATCAACACCACTGACGGTTTCCAAAAAACCCTCGATATGTACATGTATATATTCTTTCAGTCCATCCCGTAGGGCCTTCTTTCTGATGTATTTATGGATGTTCCTTGTTTCATCCTGGATAGTGCCTCTGAGACTCACTAACCCTCGGTCCTCGTGTTTTTACTTATCGTACAGTCTCAGGCTGGTGGACATTGGGTAGAACCCTCCATGCATTGTGAGGAGTTCCCGTGCCATGATATCCTTCACCTTTATCTCCTCCTTTGGCCAGCTTGCTATTCCAGCTGGGTATCTGATGACTGGTAGGACATATGTATTGATGGCTTGGATCTGATTCTTCCCATTGTGCTGGCTCCTCAGGACCTGCCTCACTCTCTGGAGGTATTTGACTATAGCTGAACTACTTGCTGCCTCCTCATGGTTTCCATTTGCCTGTGGAATACCCAGGTACTTATACTTATAACTATCCTGCATTTTTTTTCCCTGCCATCTGGTAATTCAACCCCTTCAGTCCTCACCACCTTTCCTCTTTTTGCCACCATTCAACCACACTTGTCCAGTCCAAATGACATATGTTATTATTATTATTATTATCTTGATGTCATCCCTGTAGATCCTTGCGAATTGGATCAGCGAGTCAATATCTCGCTCATTCCTGGCATACAGCTTGGTGTCATCCATGTATAGGAGGTGGCTGATGATAACTCCACTTCTGAACCTGAATCTGTATCCACTCTTTGTGACGATCTGACTGAGGGGGTTCAGGCAGAACAGCAGCAGTGCATCACCTTGGCATATGTCACATTTGATGGTTACCTGTGTGATTGTCTTTGAGTTGGCCTCTAAGTGTTGTTTTCTACTGCTGCATTGTTTTTGTTCCCCCCCCCTTTTCTCCCTAATTGTACTTGGCCAAATACTCTATTTTCCAAGCCGTCCTGGTCGCTGCTCCACCCCCTCTGCTGAGCTGGGGAGGGCTGCAGACTACCACATGCTTCCTCTGGTACATGTGGAGTCACCAGCCGCTTCTTTTCACCTGACAGTGAGACGTTTCGCCAGGGGGATGTAGCATGTGGGAGGATCACGCTATTCCCTCCAGTTCCCCCCTCCCCCCTGAACAGGCGCCCCGACTGACCAGAGGAGGCAGTAGTACAGCGACCAGGACACATACCCACAACCGGCTTCCCACCCGCAGACAAGGCCAATTGTGTTTGTAGGGACGCCCAACCAAGCCGGAGGTTACACGGAGATTCGAACTAGCGATCTCCATGTTGGTAGGCAGCAGAATAGACCACTATGCTATGCCTCACATTGAGTTCTTCTTGAAGGCTATTAGTGTCTGTTGGCTCTGTGTAGTGAATGGTAAATTGGTTGCATTTTTTACAGCACTTTTCTAGTCTATATATAATGCCAAGAATTCCAGTAACCATGTGTGGGACATCGAATCACAAGTTTTCTTGTAGTCAAACCAGGCTGTGAACAAGTTGGTCTGTCTGGTCAGAGTCTTGGGTGAATTGTCTATCAACCAGTAGCTGATTCTTCAACCCTCTGCTGTTGTTCCCAATTTCCTTCTGGGTTTCACTCATGTTATTGACTCGTGTGCCCATTCAGCGTAGTGTCAATGCTGAACCACAGGCTTGGACTCAAAACGCAGACTCAGGTCACAAAAATCAATCCTTTTGATAAGAAAGAGGTCGGTACACAGGTGATCGGATAGCAAGGTAACAGTGTCCAAATCGGCAGGCGAAAGGCAAGGTCAAAAAGGCAAAAAACAGGTCAGGAAACTATAGGGCTTAAGAAACTCACGCAAGGAAAAAATGCTGGAACGCTGTCACAAGGAACAAGACGAACTGGCACAGAAGGAAGGGAACACCAAGACTATACACTCAGGAGGAGGGGAGACAATGAGATACATGTGTAACACATTAGGGCAGGGCAGGTAATCACACAGGAGGGCCAACATGTCTGGGTACAGACGCACCATGACTACCACCAACGCGTTGCAGTATTTACAGGCGTTGGACAGCGGCCATTTTAAATTGTTTGAAAAATAGTATTAAAGTTGTTAAAATGTTAATTTTGGTGTCAGTTAGTTTCATTACAGACATACTAACATATGTAATGCGTTAATACAGTTAAGGTCAAAATTATTAGTCCCCTTTATGAAATCAAACAAAACCCTTAACTTTTCCATGGAACTGACCATAACCAAAAGTGTTTATAGTTGAATTGCTTCCAAAAGAACAAAGAAAAAATCTCCACTAAGCTTGATTAAGATATTTTACTGATGCGCTGAATTGAAAAAACAAAAATGACGAGGCCAAAATTATTAGCCCTCTGACAATTAATAGCCAATAGTGTAATATTTCTGACTCACAACTGACAACAACCTCTTATGGTGGTTCCTCACTAGGCTGGCACATGTCTCTTAAGGGATCTCAGCCCATTCTTCCATGGCAAATTGTTCCAGCTCATCCAAATTGCCTGGTTTTCAAGCATGGACATTAACCTTGAGCTTCCCCCACAGATTCAGAATAGGATTGAGATCTGACCCCCGAGAGGGCCACTCCAGGACCTTGATTTTGGTGGCCTTCAAAAAGTTTTAGACCAACTTGGATGTATGCTTCGGGTCATTGTCTTGCTGGAAGACCCAGCAGCGACCTAAAGCTAGACTGGCAGCAGATTTCTTTACGTTATCCTTCAAAATGTCAGTATAATCTTTCTTCATGATCCCATGCACCCAAACAAGGTTCCCTGTGCCTGAAGCAGCAAAACAGCCCCACAGCATTATGCTCCCACCACCATGTTTAACTGTGGCAACTGTGTTTTTAGGGTTGAAGGCCTCTCCCTTCCTTTGCCAAACAAAATCAACATCCATGTGCCCAAACAGCTCACGTTTAGTCTCATCAGACCCAAGGACAGACTTCCAAAACTCATGCCCATGTTCCAAATGTTCACGGGCAAACTTCAGTCTGGCTCTGATGTGCCGCTGTGTGAGCAATGGAGTTTTTCTTGGACAATGACCTCGAAGCCCACCACGATGAAGAGCCCTCACAACAGTCTTCCTTGAAACATCACGTCCAGAAGAGGCCAGTTCAGCAACAGTCATCTTGGCAGAGATCTAGGGATTGTTGTTGACATCTCTGACTGTTTTCCTCTCCAAAGTTTTTGAAATCTTGCACTTTCGACCACGCCCAGGTTTGTTTCTAATAGAATTTGTCTGCTTGTGCTTTGCAATGATGCAACGTACAGCTGCTCCAGACACTGTGAAATGCTTGGAAATGGCAGTATAGCCTTCCCCCTTAAGATAAGCATCCACTATCTTCTTTCTGAGTCCCAGCCTGATTTCTCTACTTTTTGGCACGATGAAATTACTTCTTACCAAGAATTTAAGAGTAGTCCCTCGCAATCAAGTGTTCAAGTGCCACTAGCCCTGTTCATTGGAGTCCCTTAAGTAAAGTTCAATGCTGATTGATTGCTCACTCATGTTTTGAAAGCAAAAAATCACATGGGGGTTAATAATTTTGACCACCTCAGTTTTCACTACATGTGGTATAAAGCAAACCTGAAGATTTGTTTTACGTTCCAAAATGTACCAAATAGGGGCCTTAACATTGATGAATGTTTTACCATGTAACGTTTTACAAATGATGCTGGGGAAATGTTCCATAGTTCCTTGGGGGCTGGTAATTTTGACCTTAACTGTATCTCAATTGAGTATTTATCTTGACAGAATATAGAGTTTAAAAATAATGAGATCAGATGCATCATGGTCAATCTGATTTCAATACCCTGGGAGAAACTGTGTTCACACATGGCAAAATATTAAATTCAAATTACCGACACTGCATAGAAGAACACATCCCAGCTGTTCACAGGATCCGGACAAATCTAAATGTGACAAGAGAACGGAGGAGGGGGAGTAAGAAACAAAAGATGAAAGGAGTTAACAGAAGGCATATCTTTATTTATTTTTCTCCACAAGTAAATACTTTATGATTGAAATTCACTCACCAACTACAAAATGAATCTTCAGAGTCTGAAAGTTCATTTGTTTTAGTTGGTTAAAAATAGTCTAAATTAAACAAAAAAAGTTACACTTATTTAAATATAGTTAAATAAGTAAGAATTTTTTGTATGTGGTAGAATAAGTATTCAAGCCTTTTTCATGACCAATATTATAATCTGTGACTCTTGAATGGCGGTGTATTTCTGCACAGACTCTGTGTTAGTCGGTGGGTTTTTAGCGGCGTGTATTGAGTTTCTGACACTAAAACAACACAGGAGGCATCACTGAGGGTCACAAGAATATTTACTAGGATTTGAATACATTGACCCTCAAGGCCAAATTATATCGTCTACAGTCTGATATGCCTACAAACATGAATACGTTGCCTAATCTATTTCGAACAGTCACATGTTCGTTATGTACAGTAGATGCTCACATTCCATCACAATACGTTTTCTTTCGACATCTTTACTTTCCATGCACGGTGGCGCAGTGGTTGGCGAGGTCGCCTCACAGCAAGAAGGTCCTGGGTTTGAGCCCCGGGGTAGTCCAACGTTGGGGGTCATCCCGGGTCGTCTTCTGTGTGGAGTTTGTATGTTCTCCCCGTGTCTGCGTGGGTTTCCTCCCACAGTCCAAAGACATGTAGGTCAGGTGAATCGGCCGTACTACATTGTCCCTAGGTGTGAATGTGTGTGTGTGTCGGCCCTATGTTGGCCTGGCGGCCTGTCCAGAGTGTCTCCCCGCCTGCCGCCCAGTGACTGCTGGGATAGGCTCCAGCATCCCTGCAGTCATTGGGCGGCAGGATAAGCGGTTTGGATAATGGATCTTTACTTTCTACTAACTTCACATTCATTTCCTTAGTGCTCCTTAATGCTTACAACACATTATGCAACATTTGTGTTATCTGCATTGTAAACAGCAACTGGTTACATTTCTTGGCAAGCCTTTTGTAGAATATGAAAAGCTCTTTGCAGCAGCATTTCCTGTTCATGGTCACGGTTTTTAGGTAGCACAACATGAGCATGAATCATAATCAAATGCATTGTTTGTGTCTACGGCTGCATTACATCCTTTGAAGCCTACACTATAATCTTTTGTAGTGAGCAGCATTTTTCCCAAAGTTACATTGTTGTGTTGCAGGTACCAATCAAGAGGTGCATTTTCTTTTCTTTTCTTTTTTCTTTTTTTTTTTTGTAATTCAAACCTTTCCCTCGTACTCAGTTGCCTATTGAGACCATTACCAAAGGTGATCACATGATCGCCTGACTGTGTTATGAGACGCCATCGCTCAATTACCCCACTCTTCCGAGCCTTCCGGTCGCTGCTCCACCCCTTCTGCTGATCTGGGGAGGGCTGCAGACTACTACATGCCTCCTCTGATACATGTGGAGGATCACACTATTCCCCCCAGTTCCCCCTCCCCCCCGAACAGGCGCCCCGACCGACTAGAGGAGGCGCTAGTGCAGCGACCAGGACGCATACCCACATCCGGCTTCCCACCCGCAGACACGGCCAATTGTGTCTGTAGGGACGCCCAACCAAGCCGGAGGCAACATGGGGATTCGAACCGGGATCCCCATGTTGGTAGGCAACAGAATAGACCGCTACGCTACCCAGACATCACCCCCTTCACTTGCATTTTTAAGTGCAGTATCTCCTTTTCTCAGAAGTTTTTGACAAAGAAATACTTGAACATTTCTGAGGAGACGGCTTAGGCACCACTCAATAGACTATCAAAAAGACATGCATGTTAGGGTAAATACTCCTGTCTGTGCCCCTGAGCAAGGCAATGAAAAGAAAAACTGGAGTTGGCCCCCGGGCGCTGCAGCTGCCCACTGCTCTCATACAATAGGATGGGTTAAAGGCAGAGAACAAATGTATTGTAAGAATACAATGTCAAATAATGAGACTTTCATTCATACACCAAGGAGTTTTCCATTGTGTCTTCATACACAGATGCTGAATTTGCCCATAAAAGGCCACAGTCTCGGACGCTTTGAGTGAGGTGTGTTAACAAATGACAGTTATATGAGCAGCGTTCAATGCCATAGAGTTGTGGAACTTGTGCAACAAACCGAACAAGGCATAACTCTGCGTAGTTGAGTTGGACTTCAGTGGTGGTATGAGATAGTAAAATATGCAATGCACAAGCCAGAAGCATCTGGTGGTTATAAAACTGCCTGGGTAATGTACTTCTCAAGAGGACTGGGGAGAAAAGGGGGAAGAAAAGCTTGCCATCCAGAAGTTTTCCAAAACATCCTATCTGAAAGGGGCCTTCCTTTGGGTTTCTTCAGACTTCGTTTGGTGGCTGAATATTACCCAAGTTACTGTCAGTCCGCTGTGGTGACCCCCAACTGAGAGTAATGGCTGGAGTCTGGAGATGCTTTGGAGGTGAAAGAACGCAGATTTGGTGACAGGTTTGATGTGTGACTGGAGTGAGAGAGTGGAGTCCATAACGACACCAAGGTTGCGGACTTCTGGGGATGGGCAAATGGAGCAGCTATCCATGTTGAGGAGAAGATCTCTAACAGGAGCAGCCAAAAGTAGTAGTAGTAGTAGTAGCTTGTCGGTGTCAGTTAAGCATGGCAGATATTAAGTGGAAAACAGCGTTGACTTAGTGGGAATCAAGCCTAAGGTTGACAAACTGTCTGACAACAGCGAGACACACTGAGTGCATGTAATCTGGTTCAAAGCCTTTCATTACATCAAATGATGGTAATAAGATAAGGGGACTTGGACCTTTTATACTCATTTCTGCCTGGCCATTGTTTCTATCAGTAACCAACTTAGCCAGCTAGCTGGACTGTACTGGCCATGTTGCTCAGTCCTGAACCTCCTCTCCTACAGGATACACCCTTGTAAATCCCCTTCCTTTGGCAACAACTTCACCTTTATGATAACAAAATCCTCATCCAAATTCCCCATTAAATCGCTTGAGATTCTGAACCGTGGCCCTTGCTAGAGCATCACACACACATACACACATCTGAGCTTTAACTCGAGTCCTATGTTGCATGCCATTTCTGTCCACCCAGATAAATTCAATGTTGTCCAACTTCTGCATCTCAGAGATAAAAGGGGTAAAGTAGGTGTCTACTCTAGGTCAGTGTTTCCCAACCCTGTCCTCAAGGAACACCTATCCTGCAGATTTTCATTGTAGCCCTGCTTGACTTACTCAACCAATCATCTCACAGCACTTAATTATGCAAGGTGTGCAACAGCTGACATAATTCATTGCCGATTGGTTGAATAACTACAAAAATTAAAGGAATACTGGTGGTGCACCTAATAAGATATAATACCATTAACAAAAAAATTACAAGCATTTTTTTCACAAACCTCCAGTACAATTTGTATTGCTTATACAAATGTGCTTGTATTTGTTGCAGAAAAAGTAGTTCCAAATAAAGAATATACACGTATGACATGAGAATTTCTGGTCATATGTACCAGTAAGTCTTCCTTTTCAGCCTCCTCCTCATCAATTAGGGGTCCACCAGGGTTTTCTCCATCAAGCTACAAGTTTGATTTCTTGTCATGACAGTTCCAGACATTAGATTGGGGGGAAAAAATATTACTATTGTTATTGATTAGCCTAGATTTGGTGATTAACCATCACTATCATTGACCATCATAGTTTCATAAATACAAAGGGAACTCTCACATCCAAGAAAGTAAAATAAAAGCTTCCAGACCACCTCTGTTACAGGTACAAACCAGGAAGTCTTAATTTTCAGGGGCTATATCAGTCCCGGTTTCTTCACTCTCATTCTGAGAGACAAAGTGTTTTATGTTCACTATGTATGGATGAACAATTTAAACATCATTCAAGGCTTTGCTGTGTTAATTACTCCTCAGTGAGCTGTCACTGGCAGTTTCAACATCAGCTGGGGAGGTATTCAAATCCATCCTCTAACGGAAGACCAGTCATAACAAGCACTTATCCACTGCACATATTGTGGACCCCTGGTTCAAACAAGAAACAAGGACAGTTCATCTATAAAACACAGAATGTTAGGGTGCCTCAGTAATTGCAATAAATAACAATTTATTTATTTTGCAGCATAGTGGCACGGTCACCTCACAGCGAGAAGGTTCTGGGTTTGAACCCTGGGGCAGTCCAACCTACGGGGTCATTCCAGGTCGTCCTCTGTGTGGAGTTTGCATGTTCTCCCCGTGTCTGCGTGGGTTTCCTGCGGGTGCTCCGGTTTCCTCCCACAGTCCAAAGACATGTAGGTCAGGTGACTCAGCTATACTAAATTGTCCCTAGGTGTGAATGTGTGGTGTGTGTGT
This sequence comes from Lampris incognitus, assembly GCF_029633865.1. NCBI lineage: Eukaryota > Metazoa > Chordata > Actinopteri > Lampriformes > Lampridae > Lampris > Lampris incognitus. The sequence goes on along the minus strand of NW_026611127.1, from coordinate 114,415 downwards.
GTGTATGTGGGCCCTGTGATGGACTGGCGGCCTGTCCAGGGTGTCAGCCCGCCTGCCGCCCAGTGACTGCTGGGATAGGCTCCAGCATCCCCCGCGACCCTGATCAGGGTAAGCGGCTTGGATAATGGATGGATGGATAATAACAAAACCATTTAAACACACAATGTTACATACTATTCCTGACTCGAGCTCTGTTTTAGGGAGGTGTGTGTAGGAGGTGACTTTGTTCTGCTCAATATCCTCCTGCACACACAACAGGAGGCGACTCATGGAAAAATATGAATGGAATAAATACAATTACACTGTTTCAAATGACTTGCTCTAGAACTCTAACCTGAGCCATATCAGATGTAAGTTCAAGATTTAAAATATTATCTTATTAGATGTCTTTAGTTATTGTTCTAGCGCAGGGGTCTCCACTGTCCACACTTTTGTGATGTTCACGCGTGATCACGTTTTTCACATGCACGATTATTCATTGCTATTTATATCATATCTAGAGAAAATAGAAGGCGATGACAACAAATCAATCTGACATTTTAGTGGACAGACTCACTGAACACATGTTTTTAGAATAATCGAGACCACATATATATATATATATATATACATAAATGCATACTTCAGGAGATGTGCTGAATGGTATCTGTGCACTAACGGCTAATAGTGTCACACACCCAGAACACCCAAATTATAATGAATTGCCTACCATTGTCCTCTCTATTGGTCCTGCTTTCATTGTGTCCATCTGCACGTAACGTGAACTACATTAGCAACGTGACACCCTGATACCCTATCCTCTATGGGTAGACACTTAAACACGTGACACTGTTAAGCTGGTCATTTGTTTGACTGTATACATTGGGCAATTAGCTAGATTGCTAAAACATGGAACATTTTAACTTTAAATTGCTACTTACATCAGCTGGTTTTTGTGCGATGTAGTTTGGTTGTTCTGGGTGTGTCCAGTTTATCACCTGACAAGTATCTTTGTACATAATATAGCTAGAAAATGTGTTAGCCTGTTAACTTAAATCAAAGGGGGGGGGGCTATATAGTTCGCCCATTAATAGACAAAGTCACTTATGGTGGCCCAGTGGTTAACGCTGTTGCCTCACAGCAAGAAGGTCCTGGGTTCGAACCCCTGGTCATCCCAGGTCCTTTCTGTGTGTGTGGAGTTTGCATGTTCTTCCCATGTCTGCAGTGGGTTACCTCCGCATGCGGTTTCCTCCCACCATCAGAAAGACACGCACGTTAGGGTTAATACTCCCGTCCGTGCCCCTGAGCAAGGCAATGGAAAGAAGAACTGGAGTTGGTGAGCTGAAAACTGAAAGGCCCCCCCTCCTTTATATCCCCAATTGTACTTGGCCAATTACCCCACTCTTCCCAGCCATCCCAGTCTCTGCTCCACCCCCTCTACCGATCCGGGGAGGGCTGCAGACTACCACATGCCTCCTCCGGTACATGAGGAGTCACCAGCCGCTTCTTTTCACCTGACAGTGAGGAGTTTCACCAGGGGGACGTAGCTATTCCTGCCAGTCCCCCTCCGAACAGGTAACCCAACCGACCAGAGGAGGCGCTGGTGCAGCGACCAAGACACATACCCAAATCCGGCTTCCCACCCGCAGACACGGCCAATTTCGTCTGTAGGGACACCCGATCAAGCAACACAGGGTAACACGGGGATTCGAACTGGCGATCCCCGTGTTGGTAGGCAACGGAACAGACCACTACGCCGCCCGGACGCCCAACTTAAATGTGTTTGTGTGAGCGTGGCGCTGAATGGCTGAGTGACCCGAACAAGCATGTTCCAATCAAATGCAGAGTAAATACATGAAAGGAGAAAACCAAAACCCAGGTCACATTTCTAGCAGCTGAAAGGGGATGGACTTCAGTTTAAGATAAGGGGTTTTGG
>NW_026611127.1:105000-107500 GCF_029633865.1 Lampris incognitus | reverse complement strand
TGGGGAGAAAAGGGGGGAAGAAAGGGAAAAACAAACTCAAGGTAAGACAGGTAACCCTGCTACAGGGTTGTATTTCTTTGCATTTTAAGATCTACTGACTCGTGCTTTGTGTGTCAGCATCTTGTAGCGTTGTTTCATCGATGCGAACCAGCCAAGAGCAGTGATCTATATTAATATGCCTCAGCTAGAAAGAGTATTTATCCTGTTACAGGGCCGCCTTGGCAAAATAAGCTCAAATTGGCACCTGACCCTGAGCGGGTAGCGGGTAACGCTGGGTCGATACCCAATACCACCATAACTCTCAATACCAGATGTAGCAAGGGAGCTGATAATGGGAGTGACCTTTGTGTTTGCTCAAGTAATAAATCACACAACGCTGCATGCTAATAATGAAAGGATTGCACACACGAGAAGTGTGCGTGGCTTCAATCGGCTCTGTGCATAACTGTAGTCCGCTGACTTCCGGTTTCTGCTGCAGCGGTCATACCAGTTTCCTGTTTGTTGGCGTGTGCTATTGACAATGGCATATTTTTCAATTGTCACGATGCCTGCGAGAGTTACTATGGATAAACGTCAACGACATGCACAGAATTGTGAGGGTGAGCCTCCTCATCCTCATAATTGTGGACGTAACTTGATATGTACAACTTGAAACTTTTCACCCCTTTGCTGGGAGGCGCCGGTGAAAGTTTGTCGACAGCTCTGCGCATGTCGTTGACATTTATCCGTGGTAAATCTTGCAGGCGTCGTGAAAAATGTGCCATTGTCAATAGCGCGCGCCAACAAACAGGAAACTGGTGCGACCGCTGCAGTAGAAACCGGAAGTCAGGGGACTACAGTTATGCACAGAGTCGATTGTACATCAACAAAGTTCAGTCTTAACTTTTAAATGAGAAAACACCCTATGTGGCTGAGTTACGTGGGAGTGTTAGCAGAGCCAGCGTGCTCATTTAAACGCAAGCCTTCAGAGAGAGTTATTCACGATCCAAATCAAAGCTGTGACAGCAAAGGGTTTGATCAAATACAGCGCCTCAAAGGGACGCTCAAAATCCCCTCTGCGTCCACCGGCACCGTTCAACTCATAGCGGCAGGTAGAAGACGGGATGGGGGAGAAAAAAAACAAAAATAAAATTTAAATTAGTTATGTGGCCTGAGCTCACTGGCAGCCAAAGAGGGGCGTTTTAATATTGATGAGCGGCGAGCGAATGAGTCATCCACCGCTCGACATGAGGAATGAAAGCGCGGGAATGGCTCGCCTCGTCTCCGATTCCAACATCCCTCAACACATCGGTGGATTACTCAGTCCTTCAGTTTCACTACTGCAATGTCTTGGTGCATGCGAAATGACCCAGGTAAGAGAATCAAAGAGGGTTGACTCAGTTCAACTGGATACAATGTTTTTCAACGTGTACAAACGTTGAAAACACTGTATCCAGATGAACTGAGTTGGAAACGCTGTATCCAGATGAACTGAGTTGGAAACATTGTATCCAGATGAACTGAGTCAACCCTCTTTGATTTCACTATTGAATTATTGCTTTTTCATAAAGCGACTGTTTTAGGAAATGTTTGTAGATTCTAGCCGAGTGTTTTAAGGTGTTATTTTTCTTCCTGCAGTGCCAAATGAAGCAAATCCAACTTAGCCGCTACATCTCTTACCTCGCAGTTAGCTTGTGCTAAGCTAAATGCTAAATCCTATAGCAATGGGGTGCAACCCATATCAACCCGTCTGTAAGGCCCGGGATTAGTCATGTTGTGGTCACAGACAGTTTATAGCATGGTGTGTTAACACTGAGTCAACTGATGCTACGAGCGACTAACGAACAAGGGCATTTGACATGTTTACATGTCCCTTGCCTACAAACATGGGGACCGCCGGTTCGAATCCCCCTGTTACCTTGAGCTTGGTCGGGCGTCCCTACAGACGCAATTGGCCGTGTCTGGGGGTGGGAAGCCGGATGTGGGTATGTGTCCTGGTCGCTGCACTAGCGCCTCCTCTGGTCGGTTGGGACGCCTGTTTGGGGGGGGGGGATAGCGTGATCCTTCCACGCGTTGCGCCCCCCTGGCGAAACTCCTCACTGTCAGGTGAAAAGAAGTAGCTGGCGACTCCACATGTATTGGCAGAGGGGGTGGAGCGGCAACCTGGACGGCTCGGAAGAGTGGGGTAATGGGGGGAGGGGGGGAGTTGTTTACAGGATGGCGCGATTATGCATAGTTGATCAAAAACGTAACTTTGATGAAGTGAGGGGAACTCTGTTATTTCAGCACTTGTAGTTCATCTTCACATGTCTAAAAGGATTTATACGTAGTCGATCCTCTTATGAGTTATCGCGTTCATTTCATTTGTTTTGTGTCACACATTCAGGGATTGTTTACAAGCGTTCAAATTCGGATCAATATCCAGATCTCTGGGGTAAACACTGAGCCTCCTCACAGAGCTGCACACAGAATCCCGATTCCCATAAAACCCCGTCAACTTCTACTGCCGCCACCACTACCC
>NW_026611127.1:92500-102500 GCF_029633865.1 Lampris incognitus | reverse complement strand
CCAACCAGAGGAGGTGCTAGTGCAGCCACCAGAACACATCCGGCTTCCCACCCGCAGACACAGCCAATTGTGTCTGTAGGGACGCCCAACCAATCCAGAGGGAACATGGGGATTCGAGCCGGTGATCCCTGTGTTGGTAGGCAACGGAATAGACCGCTACGCCACCCGGACGCGCCCTTATTGTGTATATTTACACCACTGCTTCATTCCTTGTGTAAACTCTGGTTGATGAGAGTGAGCTGCGGTATTGCGCTGCAACCTCCAGAGGCCCCGGCTATGGATCTTGACGCTCACTTTAACTTGGCCCACCCTGCTTCCACGTCTTGTCAGACCGCCTTCGGTGTTTCCTCTTCAGGCGCAGCTCTGGCAGGGGTGGGTGGTCCTTGGGCCCATCGGACGCAGCGGACCAGGTTCCCTCAGCTGATCCAACGCCGGCTCTCCCAGCCGGACTCCCTCGACACACTTCTCCGCACTCCACACGACACCAAAAACACCACAGTCAATGCCAGGCGAGGCCGCCGCCAGACCGCCCTCGGTGTTATCGGAGTTACCAGTCTGCATGGGCTAGCAGTTAGCTTAGCCTTCCTCGCTTCCGCGTCCTGGCAGACCGCCCTCGGTGTTATCGGAGTTACCAGTCTGCATGGGCTAGCAGTTAGCTTAGCCTTCCTCGCTTCCGCGTCCTGGCAGACCGCCCTCGGTGTTATCGGAGTTACCAGTCTGCATGGGCTAGCAGTTAGCTTAGCCTTCCTCGCTTCCGCGTCCTGGCAGACCGCCCTCGGTGTTACCTCCTTGGGTGCAGCTCCAGGCAGGGCCGTGGTCCCTGGGCCCACAGGACGCAGCAGACCAAGCTCTCCCAGCCGATCCAGCGCCAGCTCTCCCAGCCATCAAACCAAGACAGAACTTAGACGCAGACGTGGACAAAGACACTGCATGGACGGTACTGGGTGAGGCCGCCGCAAACGTGGAATTCGTGCCGCCATCACAAAGAAGGCATGAAGGCGGAAACTCTCACCCACTGCACCTGAATACTATACCTGTAGTAGTAGTTACACACCTGTTTGTCATCCCTCGTGGTTATGCTGTGTTTAACCCCCCCCCCCTGTGAAACCAACCAGGATGAGAAAGTGATAAAGTGCCATGTGTCCCGCCATGGTCTTGCGACCCCATGCACGTCCAAGTATCGAACATCTCTTGTGGCTGGTCTCATCCTGCTCTAATGCTGCAGCTTATTCCACTTGAGATTTGGCTAAAACGATTGAGCCCTCCTTCATAATCACCGGGTCACGCTTCGCCCACATGCGCGCATCGATCAGAGGAGGACCCCATATTTTGCGAGTGCTGGTAAGTAGAATTAGAGTCCATTGCGATATCGAGGAGAAGAGGGTGCAATGAAACACGAGAGGAGAAGAGATGAGTCTGGACTCACACTCGCATTAGAAAACTACAAAAGGGCAACAGAATTTCTACCTTTAGGATGTTCAGGGAGCACTTTGTAACAACATGTCTTAACTGTGACATAAATTCTGAATTCGTGGCACACCCCGTTGTCTTATAAGAGAGCTGTGCATGGCTGTCTCTGATAAGCTCTCTCTCCCTCCCTCTGTGTGTGTGTCTCTCCCTCTCTCTCTCTACCACTCTCTCAGCCTCTCTCTACATCTCTCTCTACCACTCTGTGTCTCTACCTCTCTCTACCGCTCTCTCTCTCTCCCTCTGTGTGTGTCTCTCTCGACCACTCTGTGTGTGCGTCTCTCTACCTCTATCTGTCTCTCTACATCGCTCTCTCTCTCTCTACCGCTATGTCTCTCTCTCTACCTCTCTCTCTCTCTACCTCTCTCTCTCTCTACCCCTCTCTCTCTCTACCACCTCTCTTTCTCTACCACGCTCTCTACCCCCCTTTCTCTCTCTCTCTCTCTCTCTCTCTCTCTCTCTCTCTCTCTCTCTCTCTCTCTCTCTCTCTCTCTCTCTCTCTCTCTCTCTCTCTCTCTCTCTCTCAATTTTCAATTTTCAATTCAATGATGCTTTATTGGCATGACTGCATTAATTACAATGTTGCCAAAGCACAACTGTGTGTGTGTGTGTGTGTGTGTGTGTCTCCCTCTCTCTACCGCTCTCTCTCTCTCTCTGTTTTTCTGTCTCTCTCTTGATCTCTCTGTCTCTACATCTCTCTCTACCACTCTCTCTCTCCACCTCTCTCTCTCTACCTCTCTCTCTCTACACCTCTCTCTCTCTACCTCTCTCTCTCTCTCTCTCTTGCGCTCTCTGTCGGTCTCTACATCTCTCTCTACCACTGTCTCTCTCTCTCTGTCTCTCTCTTGCGCTCTCTGTCTGTCTCTCTCTGTCTCTCTCTTGCGCTCTCTGTCGGTCTCTACATCTCTCTCTACCACTCTCTCTCTCTCTCTCTCTGTCTCTCTGTCTCTCTCTTGCGCTCTCTGTCTGTCTCTAAAGCTCTCTCTACCACTGTCTCTCTCTCTCTACCTCTCTCTCTCTCTCTTGTGCTCTCTGTCGGTCTCTACACCTCTTTCTACCACTCTCTCTCTCTCTCTCTCTGTCTCTCTCTACACCTCTCTCTCTCTCCTGCACTCTCTGTCTGTCTCTACATCTCTCTCTACCACTCTCTCTCTACACCTCTCTCTCTCTACATCTCTCTCTACCTCTCTCCCACTCTCTCTCTCTGTCTCTCTCTTGCACTCTCTGTCTGTCTCTACATCTCTCTCTACCACTCTCTCTCTGTCTCTCTCTACACCTCTCTCTCTCTACATCTCTCTCTCTACCTCTCTCCCACTCTCTCTCTCTGTCTCTCTCTTGCACTCTCTGTCTGTCTCTACATCTCTCTCTACCACTCTCTCTCTGTCTCTCTCTACACCTCTCTCTCTACCTCTCTCTCTCTCTCTTGTGCTCTCTGTCGGTCTCTACATCTCTCTCTACCACTGTCTCTCTCTCTCTACCTCTCTCTACCTCTCTCTACCTCTCTCTCTCTCTTGCGCTCTCTGTCTGTCTCTACATCTCTCTCTACCACACACTCTCTCTCTGTCTCTCTACATTTCTCTCTCTACCTCTCTCTACCACTCTCTCTCTCTGTCTCTCTCTTGCGCTCTCTGTCTGTCTCTACATCTCTCTCTACCACTCTCTCTCTCTGTCTCTCTCTACACCTCTCTCTCTCTTGCGCTCTCTGTCGGTCTCTACATCTCTCTCTACCTCTCTCTCTCTCTTGCGCTCTTTGTCGGTCTCTACATCTCTCTACCAGTGTCTCTCTCTCTCTCTACCTCTCTCTCTCTCTGTCTCTCTCTTGCGCTCTCTGTCTGTCTCTACATCTCTCTCTACCACTCTCTCTCTCTGTGTCTCTCTCTACACCTCTCTCTCTCTACATCTCTCTCTCTACCTCTCTCTACCACTCTCTCTCTCTCTGTCTCTCTCTTGCGCTCTCTGTCTGTCTCTACATCTCTCTCTCTACCACTCTCTCTCTCTGTCTCTCTCTACACCTCTCTCTCTCTACATCTCTCTCTCTCTACCTCTCTCTCACTCTCTCTCTCTCTGTCTCTCTCTTGCGCTCTGTCTGTCTCTACATCTCTCTCTCTACCACTCTCTCTCTGTCTCTCTCTACACCTCTCTCTCTCTACATCTCTCTCTACCTCTCTCTACCACTCTCTCTCTCTCTGTCTCTCTCTTGCGCTCTCTGTCGGTCTCTACATCAATCTCTCTCTACCTCTCTCTCTCTCGCTCAATCTCTCTCTCGCTAAAAGGTGACAACTCTGACAGCATATACCATTTGCTCTAACCGTGATAACCGCCTGGTCTGCTAAAAGCACTCTGGAGCCAGCAACAGTTGGAGGATTCTGCATAAACCTCTCCATCAGAGTCTGTGGGTGTCTGCACAAACAGGAGATATCGCAGTATTAGTGAAGCTCCTCCTGTCTTAGTTTTGTCTTTCTTTTTTTTTCTTTTTTCTTTTTTTGTTGTTGCACACACACACGAGATGATATAGTCGTTATTCTTCTTTGTTTGCTCAGTGGCCGAGTCTATAAATGACACACAAACAAGCGATATCCCTATCTGAGGGATTTAAGCGATGCTGCAAGTGATGTGTGCGCGCTCTCCTTGTGGGTTATTTGTGGACGTCGCATGATATTTTTATCAGCGTTCGGGGCCGTACCACTGCTCAGACGAGAGTGAAAATGGATTCGCTCCCTCGTAATCCACAGATTTAAGAGGATTAATAATAGATGGAGTAAAGCACTGTTTGATGGGAACAAATTGAACCGCGTACAACTGTGGCTACACAATAACACACACTTGGGAAAGTGCAGCCCTTTTCTTGTGCGACGAGAGCGCAAGTGGGAGGAAACGCAGCTTAGGTCGCTACAGGAAGCACACGTGCATTTGTTTGACCCTTAAATTAAGCAATCATTCCACCAAATGGCCCAGTTATTGATCGGCATAATGGAGTGGTGGGGGTGGTGGGGGGGGCAAACAGACAAATAAATTCATTTATTTGCTTTCACTGAGACGACAGCAGCCGTCTTTATTGGAGCCTTGGTAAAAAATCTGTTAAATGTGTTCAACTGACGCGTCAGCGAGGATTTAAACGGGTCCTTGGGAGCTGAGATCACGTCACCCAGGCTGACACCCCCTCGGCGGTTTGAGGGTTGACTTGAGATTTCTCTGATCCCTGCAGTGCGGATGGGTCCGGCAGCCATAAAGGGGCTGCCTATACGTTTTCTATATCCCATGGTGCATTGTAAACAGGAAGTGCCATGCTGAGTGTCGATGCTGAATGCTACTGAATGAAACACAGTGAAGGCCTCGCGTCTCACCCCCCCCCCACCCCCCCCCCCCCCCCGCACCTTCCCAGCTCTCGGCTTTCAAAAGGCTTTGGCTGACTGAGTTTGTATTTTCTTTTTTTGGCGGGTTTTCTCCCCAGTTGTATCTGGCCAATTACCCCCCCCCCCCCAGATAGCAGACACATTTGGGCCTAATCTGGGGGCACTTTTGGTTACGGCACTGGCAACTGCTGTGTGGGCCAGACATGGCCCAAATGTAATGAACCGGGCTTGACTCGGGTTACAGCACATACTATGTGGGCCAGATGTGGCCCAAATGTAATGAACCGGGCTTGACTTGGGGTTACAGCACATACCATGTGGGCCAGATGTGGCCCAGATGTGGCCCGAGTGTGGCTGAGTTGAGGAGGCCACACTCACCCTGAGTCAACGGCGTCATTCAAGGCCAAATGTCGGCCGTAAGATACCTGCACACGTGGGCCATATTTAGGCCAAAGATTCTTTGCTATCTGGGCCCACTCTTCCGGGCCTTCCCGTTCAGTGCTCCACCCCCTCTGCCGATCCGGGGAGGGCTGCAGACTACCACATGCCTCCTCCCATACATGTGGAGTCGCCAGCTGCTTCTTTTCACCTGACAGTGAGGAGTTTCACCACTGGGATGTAGCCTGCGGGAGGATCACGCTATTCCCCCCCAGTTCCCCCTCCTCCCCTGAACAGGCGCCCCGACCAGAGGAGGCGCTAGTGCAGCGACCAGGACACATACCCACATCCAGCCGCCCACCCCACAGACACGGCCAATTGTGTCTGTAGGGATGTCCGACCAAGCCGGAGGCAACACAGGGATTCGAACCGGCGAGCCCCGTGTTGGTAGGCAACGGAATAGACTGGCTACCCGGACGCCCCCTCTAGTTTGTATTCTTTCACCTCAAAAACATCTCCAGACTCCGGCCACTACTCCCAGACTCCTCTGCAGAGACCCTCATCCACGCCTTCCTCACCTCCCGTGTGGAACATTGCAATGGAGTCCGGTCTGGGCCGCCTAGCAAAGCCCTAGACAGGTTTCAGGACGTGCAGAATTCGGCTGCCAGGGTGCTCACCCTCACCAAGCCCCGGCAACACATCACTCCCACCCTTGTGCAACTTCACCGGCTCCCGGTCCAATCCGGCATTTCCTATAAAATCCTCCTCCTCACCTATTAATCCCTCCATGCCCTTACCCCCCCCCCCCCCAGTGCCTATCAGACCTCCTCAACTCCTATATTCCACCGGCTTGCTTTCCCTCCCTCACACCAGCCTGGGGACTTTTGGGGACAGAGCCTTTAAGTGTGGCAGCCCCGCCCTTTGGAGCTGTATTCCAGCAGAGATCTGCAACGCTGCTTCTTTGGACAGTTTCAAGAGGCTACTGAAGGCCTACCTTTCTACTAAGGCCTCTGGTCTGTAGTCTTTTGACCTTTGTTTTAATCTTTTTTTTTTCTTTCTCCTTTTGTTCTTATCTAGTGTAAAGCGTCCTTGGCTTCCTTGAAAGGCGCTATAGAAAACTAAGTTGTTGTTGCTGCTGCCGCTGCAGTTGTTCGACATCTCCCCAGAGAGACCGGGCTCGCTTCCCACAGGCCTCGGGAAACGACGCAGAGCTCTCAGTAAACACCGTCTCCTTCTCCGAACACGACGGACGTCGGCAGACACGCTGCATATTTACCACCTCGCTCTCAGAAGTGCGCCTTGCTGTCTTTGATTCGTCGTTGGTATTCCGATTTCTGAAGTCGGAAGCCAGGTTTCGAGCAGGGGTAAACGTAGCGTCCTCAGAGATGAAATCCGCGGTTTCCGCCATCTGTCGCTCCCTCCCTCCGGCAAGTCAGGGCGACAGAGCAGGTGCCGCAGCCATTGTGGCTGGTGTGCCTCAGCTCAGCATAAACAGTTCCCGCCTCATAAACCCGGATCCTGGGACCAAAGCCAACACAGACAGTCTAGTGTATTACAGACCACATCATACAACACGGCAAAACTGTTGCACAGCCATACTGACTGTAGAATTGGTCAATTAGCTGTCCAACGCCACGTTGGGGGGGGGGGCTCCCCCCCCCTCTTTTTCTCCCCCAATTGTACTTGGGGGAGAAAATTGTACCCCACTCTTCCGAGCCATCCCGGTCTCTGCTCCACCCCCTCTGCTGATCCGGGGAGGGCTGCAGACTACCGCGCGCCTCCTCTGATACGTGTGGAGTCGCCAGCCGCTTCTTTTCACCCGACAGTGAGGAGTTTCGCCAGGGGGAAGGAGCGCGTGGGAAGATCCCGCTATCCCCCCCCTCCCCTATCCCCCCCTCCCCTGTGCGCACCCAACCAACCAACCAGAGGAGGCAGCGACTAGGACACATACCCATATCCGGCTTCCCAAGCGCACACACGGCCAATGGTGCCTGTAGGGATGCCCGACCGAGCCGGAGGCAACACGGGGATTCGAACCGGAGATCCCCCTGTTGGTAGGCAACGGAATAGACCGCTGCGCTCCCCAGACGCCCCTGTCATTGTGTTTTAATCCCGTTTCCTGTTTGAGTCGGCACGTGTTTTGCTGCCGGTGTTCGTCCTACCCAGCCAAACATCCAGCCATGTTAGCATGTTAGCATGTTAGCATGTTAGCTGCCTCCACGGCCCCGGGACAGACCAGATCACTACAGCGCTGGAAACACGACACGGGGTCCAGCTTTGAGAAACGGAGACGAATTGAGCCTCGTCCATTAAACCAGCTAAAGCACCAGGGAGGTTTTCTCGGAGGAACTCGGGACGACGGAAGAAGTGTCACCTTGTTCGTGACTTCCCGTGCTCTATTTCCACGTCTTTCATGTAACAACCCCCCCCCTCCCTCTCCCTCCCCCTCTCTCCCTCTCCCTCCTTCTCCCTCCCTCTGCAGGGATTCCACTGTACTTGATTATAAGTGGATGACTTTAATCCATTCCCTTGTCCCTCATCATAACCACTTACAACATCTAGTTACAGACAATCTTACTTATCTCAAGTTATTAGTCTTATTCGTATCACCGGTACGGCAGATAAACAGACAAGGCTGACACGTGAACAAATGATACGAGGTAAATAAATGAGCACAGAGGAATATGAGAAAGGAGGAAGACGAGGCGGTGAAACCTGCAGAGGGGAGGGATGAGGCGTGGGTAACCTGGCCGAGAAGCCGGGGAGGCGACGCGCAGCAGCGAAGGGACTCGGCTGAAGGTTTAAAACGCGTTGCGTGTCGGATCCTCTCGTCGCTCTTAACACGTCTTTCCGGGTCTCCCGTGGCCATTTCAATTCCGAATTCTCCTTTTGCGGCTAAAATAACCGGCGGGGGCGCAGAAACACAGCCGAGAGTCAGGTGCAGAGCCACGACATTAGGATTGAATGGTGCAGCTGCGGCCAGCCGATGGATACACCAGAGGCAAAGGGAAAAAGTGAAAGACTACCCTGGAAATATATTATATTTATTTTGACTTCTTCGCATGCATTTGGCGTTTTACTTATTTATTTTTCCATTTTGATCAACCTTGCAGGGAAATTGTTGAGTCCTGGCTGAGCGTGGAACATCGAGTGGCTTTGACCTTGCCAAAGCAGAAACACTTGCACATCTACTTAAACATCCTGAATGACTCATTCTCAGTGCCAGTCCAAGTGTATTTACCAGTCCACCTGACACACCCGAGTTCTGAGGACTTACGCACACGCTCAGTTCACAAACAAGGGCTCCTTCCCCGCCGTCACACCGAGACTACCTGTGCTGGCTGAGGATCCTAATCCCCAGTTTTGGGAGGAACAAGGCAAGGCTTTCTTCAGTAACTAGTGTTGCTCAATCAATGAGAAGGACATTCTTCTATCTCCACCCTAATCGGAACCAGGCCCCTCCCCTGTCTAATAACAAGGCTATATTTAGACCCAGGGCCCAGAATACAGCGGCCAAGTAATCACCCTCATCCTGCGTGAGTGATGAATTGTTCCCAGCCTCCCCTTCCAGGCACCATGGGGGTGGGTGGGGGTGAGAATCTCCTCCAAACAATGTTGGGAGTGTGTATCAGCTAGCATGTCACACAGCAGACACTCCCTTCCTCCACTCTCTACGGGCTGATCCATAACCCCCCCCCCACACACACACACACTCACTCACTCTTCACCCCTCTTCAACCCCCAAAAGGAGTTCGAGATCTTGATCTACCAAAACTTAGTTTCCATGGTAACAGTCCCCTCCTCTCTCCCTCCACATCTCCAACCCTCTCTCTCTCTCTCATTGCCAATCTATTTTAATTAAAGCGGGTGAGTTGCCAAAGGCCAGCCGACCAGTCTGCTCCTTGGCTTCTTGTCTCCGTCCTGTCACATTTGCTTTGACTCAGAGCGATATTTCCCGTCCATTTCTCCATCCCTCCATCTGTAACTAACTACACAGCGCTACTTCTTCTGTCCCCCCCCCCACCATCTTTTCCTGTAGGTGTCATCCCCCCCCCCCAAATCCATCCCTTGCACCACCCCTCTCCACCTCTGGCCACCGTGTACCTTCATTCCCTTGTCTGTCTTCTCGCTTCCCCCAACACAGCAGCTCGATCCGGCCACGTTCCCTCGGCCCTTGCGAGATATCGACGACCCGGGCGTGATGTCTGAACATAAGCTCATTACGATAGTCGTGATTTGGAAAGGAATTGTTCTTCGCTTTCTAACAACCGCTTCCCCCCCTTCAAGACCCCCGCAGTCGGATCCCAGGATCAGGACGCTGATCTGTCACATCACGTTCTTTACGCCAGCGAGATGCAGCTAATTAAGGCGGAGGGAGAGCAAATTGGAAACGTTTGACCTCCTCCAGCATAAAAATAAAAGCCCCACAATCCTTTGGGGTTTCCCCCCCCCCCCCCCGTTGCGCACTGGGATGTTCCGATTCTGATGCGTGAGTGTCGACGTGCGTGAGTGTGTGTGCGAGCATGGCAGCATGTGTGTGTGTGTGTGTGCGGCGATAATTACTGCAGTACAGAGGCTAATTGGGCCAGCGCGTATTAATTCATTAAAATGTCTCCCTCCTGGTACAGTCTTCAAATCTGGGCCTCATCTGTCGAAGGATAAGTGTCCTGGCAGGTTCCTGGGAGAAATACAATGACATTATTCTGATGTGATATCCAGAGGGCTTTCAATTGAAATCATACGTCTGCCTATGCAGAGCACAGATATCCATAGCGGTCCGCCTTGGCTTCTGCCTCCTCCCT
>NW_026611127.1:80000-87500 GCF_029633865.1 Lampris incognitus | reverse complement strand
ACACAATACCCAATAATGACAAAGTGAAAAAGGTTTTGTAGAAAGTTTTTCAAATTTATTAAAATAAAAAACTGAAATATTACATGTACATAAGTATTCACACCCTTTGCTGTGACACTCAAAATTGAGCTCAGGTTCATCCTGTTTCCACTGATCAGCCTTGAGATGTTTCTACATCTTGATTGGAGTCCACCCTTAGTAAATTCAATTGATTGGACATGACTTGGAAAGGCACACACCTGTCTATATAAGGTCCCACTGTTGACAGTGCATGTCAGAGCAGAAACCAAGCCATGAAGTCAAAGGAATTGTCTGTGGACCTCAGAGACAGGATTGTATCGAGGCACAGATCTGGGGAAGGGTACAAAAAATTTCTACAGCTTTTAAGTTCCCGAAGAGCACAGCGGTCTCCATCATTCGTAAATGGAAGAAGTTTGGATCCACCAGGACTCTTCCTAGAGCTGGCCGCCCAGCCAAGCTGAGCAATCGGGTGGAGAAGGGCCTTGGTCAGGGAGGTGACGAAGAACCCGATGGTCACTCTGACTGAGCTCCAGAGTTCCTCTGTGGAGATGGGAGAACCTTCCAGAAGGACAACCATCTCTGCAGCACTCCACCAATCAGGTCTTTATGGTTAAAGTGGCCAGACGGAAGCCTCTGCTCAGTAAAAGGCACATGACAGCCTGCTTGGAGTTTGCCAGAAAGCACCTAAAGGGACTCTCAGACCATGAGTAACAAGATTCTCTGGTCTGATGAAACCAAGCTTGAACTCTTTGGCATGAATGCCAAACGTCACGTCTGGAGGAAACCAGGCATCTCTCATCACCTTGCTAATACCATCCCTACAGTGAAGCATGGTGGTGGCAGCATCATGCTGTGGGGATGTTTTTCAGCTGCAGGAACTTGGGGACTTGTCAGGATCGAGGGAAAGATGGATGGAGCAAAGTACAGAGATCCTTGATGTAAACCTGCTCCAGAGCGCTCAGGACCTCAGACTGGGGCGAAGGTTTACCGTTCAACACGACAACGACCCTAAGCACTCAGCCAAGACAACAAAGGAGTGGCTTCAGGAAAAGTCTGTGAATGTCCTTGAGTGGCCCAGCCAGAGCCCCAGACTTGAACCCCATTGAACATCTCCTCTGGAAAGACCTGAAAATAGCTGTGCAGCGACGCTCCCCATCTAACCTTAGAGAGCTCGAGAGGATCTGCAGAGAAGAATGGGAGAAATACCCCAAATATAGGTGTGCCAAGCTTGTAGCTTCATACCCAAGAAGACTTGAGGCTGTAATCGCTGCCAATGGTGCCTCAACCAAGTACTGAGTAAAGGGTGTGAATACTTATGAACATGCAATATTTCAGGTTTTTATTTTTAATAAATTTGCAAAAATTTCTACAAAACCTTTCTCGCTTTGTCATTATGGAGTATTGTATGTAGATTGATGAGGAAAAAAGGAATTCAATCCATTTTGGAATAAGGCCGTAACATAACAAAATGTGGGGAAAGTGAAGGGGTGTGAATACTTTCCAGATGCACTGTGTATCCAACATATATCCAAACCAAGGACACATATATACCCAAACTAAGAACACATATATCCAAACTAAACACATATATCCAAACTAAGGACATATATACCGAAACTAAGAACACATATATCCAAACTAAGGACACATATATACTCAAACTAAGAACACATATATCCAAACTAAACACATATATCCAAACCAAGGACACACATATCCAAACTAAGGACACATATATCCAAACTAAGAACACATACGTATATCCAAACTAAACACATACATATATCCAAACTAAGGACACATACATATATATCCAAAACTAAGAACATATATATCCAAACTAAACACATTATATCCAAACTAAACAATATATCCAAACTAAGGACACATATACCCAAACTAAGGACACATATACCCAAACTAGAACACATATATCCAAACTAAGAACACATATATATCCAAACTAAACACGTATACCCAAACTAGAACACATATATCCAAACTAAGCAACAAAAATCACCGTCCAAGAGAACAAATGCCAGCCAGGATGACATTAGGAACTGCCGGTCTGCATGGGCTAGCAGTTAGCTCAGCCTGCCACGCTTCCGTGTCCTGTCAGACTGCCCTCGGTGTTTACTCTTCGGGCACAGCTTCGGGCCCTAAACTCATCAGAGATTATGGTTCTTCTCCTTCCTCGTCCTTGTCAGCCTCCTCGTCCTCCTCCTCCTCCTTGTCCTGCTCCTTCTTGTCCTATTCCTCCTCCTCCTCCTTGTCCTCTCCCTCCTCCTCCTCTTACTCTCACTCCGCTGCCTTGCTGCTCACCTCTCTCCTCAATGTTGCCACCATCCATTGTTCTCCAAACAAACCAGGAGCTCATCTGTGACCCATCTGTGGCAAATTGCTGATTGCAAAGTGCACAACAGCCTTTGGAGTCTAGAAATGTGATTGGCAGTGTGTTCTGTGTGAACACCAAGAGAGGGATTCCAGGAAGAGTGTGCAAGATATAGAGAATTGTGTGTAGTGTTGTGAAAAATATGTGGCATGGAATGGGAATCTGAGTCTAAAGCAGAAAATGTGCGTGGAGTTCAGCAGAACTGGTTTAGGCAGTTGGTACATGAGTTTCAGGTTGAGCACATTGTGTCTGATGTTCCAATTAATGTGTTTAAACAATTGTGGAAAAACCGTAATTCCACAATGGTAGCGGTTTGTATTTGACTCACAATAAGAGTGCAGACAAACATCCACGTATGAAGTCAGCACAATAATCAACATTCAGGTAGCGTCCCATCGACAGCAGTGGCATCCAGCTTCTTATTTCCTCCCTCTTTCACCCCCCAGATGTCTCCTGGATCGCATTCCAGACCACTCTCCAGACACCATTTCCGAAATTCCCCGGAACAGGGCGGGAAAAGACCGGAAATGTGGTCCGAGTTATTCCGAGCGCGGACGAGCATCGCGGTAATTACCAATTAACGCCACAGTGAATGACACACAGGATGTTTATAACTAACCACTGGCAGACTCGGGCAAAGTGTGCATTACTGCCCGTCCATAATTTATAACTCAGCCCTGCCCGGGGCTGCCGTGTAAACAGATATGACACGTACTTAGGACTCGGATGCGAGCAGGCAGTCACACATGCACGCACGCATAAGCACCCGTCAAACACGCGCGCGCGCGCGCACACACACCGAATAGCAACTAAAGGGGAGGTTGGTGAGATAATCAGTCCTAGGTAGCTGACTGAGATCCACTTCCTTCACCGCACTGAAAGTAGGAGGGGCTTGTAAATAAGCTCAGATTCATTGTGCAATTAAACATTCTGTTTCCGGTCAGGGTAAAACAAGTGCGTTTATAAGAGCTGGTGAATGCCTTCCTGAGCATTGCATCGTGTGCTCAAATCAGTGGGCGTTTTCAAGTGAAATATGAACGCGTTCTATGTGAAGGCACGTGGAAGACCTGCGCAGACGCACCGCACCTGTAGCGCTGCAGTAGAGTCAAGACCAGGTCACCCAGCTGCTTTGTGCAGCCGCTCTTGATTCATTAGCACGTCAGGTCTGCACAGATAGATGCTCTGTGTGTGCCTATTGGACGGAATATAGAAATTATATGTGGGTGAGTTTGTTCATTTGTAATACTGCGTGGGGGCATGCTCGTGTATTTGTTGTGCCTTAAGTGCGTGTTTCTGATGCATGCGGTGAGGGGGTGGGGAAGTGCACCGCAGGGGCCTAATGTTGAGGACGGAGGCCCCTACACCGAGCTCCTGTCGATGCATTTCCATGCAAACAAACAGCGTGATTACTGGGAGTAATCCGTCCGATGCAACGATAATTAATAAATACATTTAATAATAATATATTTAATTTACAGAGTGCTTTCCAGAGCACTCAAAGAAGCTTGACATAAGTTCAAATGAACACAAAAAGCAACACACATAAAAGACAAAACAAACAACATCAACCACACATTAAAAGCAATTCTGAAAAGGAGACGTTTGATTAATGATTTGAACGCGGACAGATTCTACTACTGCTACTACTACTACTACTACTACTACTACTACTACTACTACTACTACTATTACTACTTTCGGCTGCTCCCGTTAGGGGGCGCCACAGCGGGTCATCCGTTTCCATCGCTTCCTGTCCTCTGCATCTTCCTCTGTCACACCAGCCACCTGCATGTCCTCCCTCACCACATCCATAAACCTCCTCTTTGGCCTTCCTCTTTTCCTCTTCCCTGGCAGCTCCATATTCAGCATCCTTCTCCCAATATACCCAGCATCTCTCCTCCACACATGTCCAAAACCATCTCAATCTTGCCTCTCTTGCTTTGTCTCCAAACCGTCCAACCTGAGCGGTCCCTCCAATATACTCGTTCCTAATCCTGTCCTTCTTCATCACTCCCAATTAAAATCTTATCATCTTCAACTCTGCCACCTCCACCTCCTGTCTTTTCATCAGTGCCACTGTCTCCAAACCATACAAACTCTTGCTGGTACCCTCCTGTTGCAAATCACTGCTGACACTCTTCTCCACCCACTCCACCCTGCCTGCACTCTCTTCTTCACCTCTCTTCTGCACTCCCTGTTACTTTGTACAGTTGACCCCAAGTATTTAAACTCATACACCTTCCTCACCTCTACTCCTTGCATCCTCACCATTCTGCTGTCCTCTCTCTCATTCATGCATATGTATTCCGTCTTGCTCCTACTGACTTTCATTCCTCTTCTCTCCAGTGCATACCTCCACCTCTCCAGGCTCTCCTCCACCTGCTCCCTACTCTCACTACAGATTACAATGTCATCCACAAACATCATCGTCCACGGAGACTCCTGCCTGATCTCATTTGTCGACCTGTCCATCATCATTGCAAGCAAAAAAGAGCTCAGAGCCGATCCTTGATATAACCCCCACCTCCACCTTGATCCCATCCATCATTCCTACCGCACACCTCACCACTGTCACACTGCCCTCGTACATATCCTGCACCACTCCTACATACTTGTGTGAAACTCCCGACTTCCTCATACAATACCACACCTCCTCTCTCAGCACCCTGTTGTATGCTTTCTCTAAATCTACAAAGGCACAATGTGACTCCTTCTGGCCTCCTCTATACTTCTCCATCAACATTCTCAAAGCAAACATCACATCTGTGGTGCTCTTTCATGGCATGAAACCATACTGCTGCTGGCTAATCATCACCTCTCCTCTTAACCTAGCGTCTATTACTCTTTCCCATATCTTCATGCTGTGGCTGATCAACTTTATACCTCTGTAGTTGCTACAGTTCTGCACATCACCCTTGTTCTTGAAAATCGGTACCAGTATGCTTCTTCTCCACTCCTCAGGCATCCTCTCACTTTCCAAGATTGTGTTAAACAATCTAGTTAAAAACCCCACTTGCCATCTCTCCTAAACATCTCCATGCCTCCACAGGTATGTCATCAGGACCAACTGCCTTTCCACTCTTCATCCTCTCCATAGCTGCCCTCACTTCCTCCTGGCTAATCCACGGCACTTCTTGAGTCGCTATCCCCACATCATCCAACCTTGTCTCTCTCCAATTTTATTTATTGATCATAAAAGTACTCCTTCCACCTTCCCAGCACACTCCCCTTGCTTGTTAGCACATTTCCATCTCTATGCTTCATCACCTTAACCTGCTGCACATCCTTCTCAACCTGCTGCACATCCTTCTCAACTCGGTCCCTCCGTCTAGCCAGTTGGTAAAAGTTCTTTACTCCTTCCTCAGTGTTCAACCCCTCATCCAACTCACTCCAGAATTCTTCTTTCTCTTCCATCTCACACCCAACTTGTTCTTGTAGTTTTTGGATGTGTTTTTTGTCCGTGTTATACTGCTGTGGGCTGGGCGAGACGGCATTTCGTTTCATTTCATATATGCAAGTGCATGACGTGATGTGACAAATCAAGTGTTCCCGATTCCTGAACCTGATAACATTCATCGCACCCTCGATGTCCAGCTTCATACTCATCACTCTGTCTGATGCTCTCTTGACAAACCCTTCCTTCGGAATTACCCCCACCCCACTTCTCCTCCCATCCGCACCGTGGTAGAAGAGAGTCTAGAGTCTGTATGCATGCATGTGTTTTTGTGTGTGTCTATGTGAAAGTGTGTATGTTTGTGCAAGTGTGCATGCTTATGTGGGTGTTTGGATGAGTATGCGCTCATTTAGAAATCAAGTCACTGGGTCCAGGATAAAAAAAAAAAAAAAAAGCCCAAACCACGACATCAAAATTGTTCGGCTGATGACTTTCAGACACCAGACCTGCCGACGTGTGTTTGTTTGTTGGTTTCCGTGCTGAAGCTGCGCCACGGACAGGCCACAAATGGCCTTCATGCTTTAGCATGCTAATGTGCTAGCCCATGCAGACCGGCAGTCATCCTGGCTGGCGTTCATTCTACGTGTATATATATATATATATATATATATATCCCAGCAGTCATTGGGTGGCAGGCGGGAGACACCCTGGACAGGCTGCCAGACTGTCACACAAGGCCGACATACACACACACACACACACACACACACACACACACACACACACACACACACACACACACACACACACACACACACACACACACACACACCCATTCATACCTAGCGACAATTTAATATGGCTGAGTCACCTGACCTACATGTCTTTGGACTGTGGGAGGAAACCGGAGCCCTCGGAGGAAACCCACATAGACACGGGGAGAACATGCAAACTCCACTGCAAACTCCACACAGAGGACGACCCGGGACGACCCCTCAAGGGTGGACTACCCCGGGGCTCGAACCCAGGACCTTCTTGCTGTGAGGCGAACACGCTAACCACTACGCCACCGTGCTGCTCTCTCTCTCTCTCTCTCTCTCTCTCTCTCTCTCTCTCTCTCTCTCTCTCTCTCTCTCTCTCTCTCTCTCTCTCTCTCTCTCTCTCTCTCTCTCTCTCTCTCTCTCTCTCTCTCTCTCTCTCTCTCTCTCTCTCTCTCTCTCTCTCTCTCTCTCTCTCTCTCTCTCTCCTTATATATATATATATATATATAAACCCACGGCCCCTACAGAATTTATACTTGTTGTACCCACAGGAACCAAACAATCATCATTCTTCCCATCATGTCTCTTTCTCTCTCTCAATTCAAATCAATATGTGCTTTATTGGCATGACATACGTTTGTGTACATATTGCCAAAGCATGTAAACAACAACAACACAACAACGATTATAATAATAACAGCAGCAACAACAATGATTATGATATCAAACAACAACAGTAGCAATAGGTGGCGTCACCCACTGTCTCTCAGGTTGTGGCAGGAAAATATAAATCTTGCTGCAATGCTCGCCGCCGGCCCCCCTCCCAGGACCCCCCGCAGCTTACCTGCGTCCTCCATTTCCTGCTACTCTGGAGTCACATGTTCCAGCTCCTTGACAAAAGCCCGGCGCTGTTCTTCAAATGTGTCACATTT
>NW_026611127.1:35000-72500 GCF_029633865.1 Lampris incognitus | reverse complement strand
CGAGCGCTCTCTCCTCTCACTCTCTCTCACGCTTCCTCTCTCGCTCTCTCTCTCTCTCTCGCTCGCTCTCCCTCCCCCTCTCTCGCTCTCGATCTCCTCTCTCGCTCTCTTCTAACCATCTCACCCTCATTGCCTCATGCATGGCAATTGCTTTTGTTTTTCTGTTTTTTTTTAATGTCATTTAAAGAAACGACAAAGTGAACGTGTTGATGAGCTGTACTGGCAGATGAGAGCCGCTGTCCGTCTCCCAGCGTCCATTCTGGAGTTTGTGTATGGCTTTTCTGTCTGCAGGCGATGCATGAATCATGCCGTGGTGCACGGGTGTTGTATTATTTATGCTACACCTGGGCCATGTGTGCACGCCGTAGGTCTATTTCTGTGTTTTGTGTGTGTGTGTGTGTGTGTGTGTGTGTGTGTGTGTGTGTGTGTGTGTGTGTGTGTGTGTGTGTGTGTGTGTGTGTGTGTGTGTGTGTGTGTGTGTGTGTGTGTAGTGGTGTTTCGATCTGAGGTGTGGTGTGTGTTGCAGCGTTGTCTCTGCCGGCATGCAATGTTCAGACTGAAGCAATGACCTGACTGCAGCCAAAAGCTGTACCTGGCCTTTCGGTATTACTGACGGTGGAAATCAATTCTGTCAGCCTCCTTAATAACTGTCGGGCCACATGTGGCTGCGGCTGCAAAGAAACCAGAGGCTCTGACGCTGTGACTACACACAGACACCCATGAAATCACACACACATCGTGTCGCGCTATACTTGTGGGGACCCCCTCATTCACTCCCTAGAACCTTAACCCTAACGTTACCCATCACACCTGCATGCCTAACCTTAACCCTTACCCTAACCTTAACCTAATCCTGATTCTAACCTTAACCCTAAACCCAAATCCTAACCCTAACATGGACCCTTTTCCTCATGGGGACCCATAAAACGTCCCTACAAGGTAGGTGGTTTCAGCTTTTTCTATCATAATGGGGACATAAAAACCTGGTACACACACACACACACACACACTGATCGGCCTCTTGCTATTTCCAGGACTTTGAAAAGTGCTGCTATCGTCATCGGATTCCGAGGACTTTGCATATTTTTGGGAGGAAGTAAGCAGTTCCAGGACCATTACACCAAATAAATGCTCTTGCAAAACCCACAAGAGGGGAGCCATTCATGCAGTGAAACCCAGACCTGACGGAGGGAATATACAGCCACCCGTTTGGCCTTACTGACTTCAGCCAGGGTCCTCCGTGTTAGCAGGAAGCGCCAGATGGCCTGCCTGTTTCCAAGGCAAAAAAGAGGCTGTTGGTGACTTCAATCTCCTCTGCCTCAGAAGCGACGAAGGCTCAGGGTGATGTGTATTTTAACACCATCTCAGCCGAAGTCCCAGATTTAAGAGCTTAGTCCAGGGGATGAACTGGTCTGGTGGAATTGGATACGGGAGGTAGGACACAGGCTCTGCAAACCCCTGCACCTGTATCGATGGGGGGGGTGGGGGGAGGGGGGATCGATATGTCTGATAAACCCAGGCAGAGCGAGCTGTCTCTGCCAGCCGCCCACTGGCTGCCTCATATCTCAGCCTCCATCATGCCCGTTCCCTCAGCCCTGATTTGTCTTCTTTTTTTTTTCCTGCCCATCCTTCTCTCCCTCCATCTCTGAAAATCTGGATTAGCGAGTCTTTCGGTGAAGTCTCCCGTGTGAGTGTGAAACATGGGATTCGCCCATGAACAGATTCTATATTTGGACATGTAATTGACACGAGGCATGTTTTCCACATTTGTGGCTGGTGTGTATTCCTCTTTGTGTGCTCTGCAGAGTGTGTGTGTGTGTGTGTGTGTGTGTGTGTGTGTGTGTGTGTGTGTGTGTGATGTCCTCCCTGCTGGTTTCCTCCATGCAGGCTGAGGATGATGAACAGTCCTGTTTCAAACACGTTTCGATCAGATTTATCCTTATTCAAAGCCATCTTGGTGGGCATGTGCGCGGGAAGGGGGGGCTGCAGCTCCCCCTATTGGTGGGTGCAGCCCCCCCCCCCAGTAGTAGCAGGTGGCTGTGTAACATCATAGAGCCAACAGTATGTCTAACTTTTCCTATTGCACAAATGAAATAATAAATAAAATAATAAAAACCACCTCTGTTTTAGACAGTGGGGCTAGAGCTGTGTGGAATGTACATTTTTAATAATAACGTTTGTTTTATTATTATTTATTTATTTTATTGAACAACTGCAATATACACAAAAGGGAACAGGTGCATAAAAATATAATAAAAAAAACATCACAGATAAGAAATTGAAATGATATGACGGAAAACAAAGCAGAAGACAATACCTTAAAGGCCAGGGGCTTGTTTTGTAAATCATATCCTTCTGTTATACCAGAAAGGGTCGTTGCATTGCCTTCTTTTTTCACGAATCTCAGGGCTTTTTCTGCAAGACAGAAAGTCGTTGTGAAACACACAAAACGTACCCTTCACTTTCATGTACTTGTGTATGCGACGTCTTCCGAGTATGAGACAGGCGTTAACCGGAAGGTCGTCTTCTTTCTTGTCCCTGACAAGTCCATAAACAGTGTCCTTGTGAGACAAGTTTCCACGTTCAAACACTTTTGGGGACGAGCGGTCATGCATATCGGTCCATACAGCTTCGGGACACTACCGTGGGAAAATAAACGATCGGTCGTTTCGATGCCATCACGGAATTGTTACCCGGGTATTAGTTTTGATTCCGGATCGATGACGTAACAAGTCACCAGACGGACACGCGCCATTCAGCGCTGTAAATAGTGTAACGTGCATGGATAAGTAGACACGTGGGTCGTCGGCTAACGAGTCGGACGCTGTAGTCGACTGCTTAACCTTGTCGTTTGTGGTGTGAGAGCCACCGGTTCGCGTCCCGGTTGTGGCGACGGTCTCGCTACAATAGGATTTCCTTTGCTTTTGGAGTTATGGCGAATTTTATATGAGACTCCATCCCTGGAGCATAAACCACGGATTCTCACTAAACAGGTGGCTTTCCTATCCGATAAGTGTGATGATTTAGAGGGGGGGGGGGGCACGCAGGAACAATTTGAGAATTCTTGATCTATGTGAAGGCGTGGAGGGACCACGTCCAACCGACTTCATTTGTTGGCCTGCTCAAAGATTTTCTGCAACCAGAGGAAAGACGGCAGCTTGACAGAGCACACGGTTCCCTGCCGCCCATGTCCCCAGTCTGGGGAGAGGCCACGCCCATGTCCCCAGTCTGGGGAGGGGCCACGCCCATGTCCCTTCGTGTACGACGCTGTTTTGGTGTCAAGGAGGACATGACGAGCGGGTCCACTTCTCTACGATGGCCAAAGATTTCTACTGTTGCTAAGAAGAGGCGGGCCAAGAAAATGTTCCGAGATCGTCAGGGGGTAAAATATGGCCTGCTTTTCCCTTGCGCGATTTAGGATTACGCACAATGGCAACCTGCCCGTGTTCGATTCTGTTGCGTCCTGTAATGATTTATCTTGTAACGCCGCTAGGAGGCGCTGCTGGATAATGAAATGTGTGTTCCACGTTAATACAGTAAGAAGAAGAGAATACAAGATGGCGGCCACGCATGTAACGTGGAATGGTTATCGAGCTCGGTAAACCTTTTCTTAATATTACCCGCTGTCGTTATTGAAATCTACTACGATACCACAAATACCCCCAAAGAAGCAACATATTCTGGTCACCTAGTCGGCTCATGTCGGTTCGATGTTATTAATCACATACTGTAAAGTACTATGGCGATATTATTGTAGCGAATTCGGGGGGGGGCGGGACGCGTGTTTGTGGACCGTAGGATGGTTAGGGCAGATGCTGCAATTCCGCTATTTGCCAGCAGGGGGAGCGTCCGCAGAATGTCCGCGTACTGAAATGTGACGGCAGGCTTCACTCTGTAGACAGACAGCTGTCATTCTAGCCAAACAGTTCGGTGGACTTATCGCTGAATTCAAGCAGATGTAACGTATACTAAACTAACGTTAGTTCAACACGTTTCTGTGATGTGTGTGTGTGTGTGTGTTATTCATTCTGTTTTGACGCGTGTGTGATGTTTAGTCTTTGAGTTGCTAGTGTAGCTATTCTATCGCTAGCCCTGGCTAGCTTAGCCCCATAGCATAGGCTACGTTACTCATTCGTGTATTAGATATAATGTGTTCATGGCCGATTTGCAAGATCCAACTGATCTTGGCCCAGTAGACTTTAGGCGAAGTATTGCATTAGGTAGGTTTTCATATTGTAGCGAATTCGGGGGACAACTTAACCACAGGAACTGCCGCGGCCGGGACGCGAACCCGTATCGCCCGCACCGCAAGAGACATCGCTAACCGCTCGACTAAAGGGTCAGACCCGCGTGCCAGCAGCCAGCGTGTCTTCTTATCCATGCACGTTACAATATTCATGTCCATCTCCCAGGCTAAAGGCCTGTTCAGCTCAGTCATTTACCAAGTATTATTGACAGTCCCCCTCCTAACAACCTGTGACACTACTGACACATAGTAGCCTATACATAGTGTGTACAAAGCAGTGTGTGGCCTATGGAATATGTAGCTATTTCTGTCTTCAAAGTCGGATAAGCGCCTCACATCTGCAAGGCACGGAGTAGCCTAAGGGAGAGGTTTCCAGGTGGATGAGGGGATGGGTGAACCCGCTGTTTTTTGTTTTCCATCTTCTGTTTGAGAGTGTCTGGGGATGCTGAGATGACAAGCTGGGAGAAATACAACTGAAGGAAGCTGCTATGAACTGGCCTGGAAAACTGCATTACACAACCACGTATAGGCTGTTTATTTTGCACCGCTTTCGCTTTAGCTGCTGCACACCTGATATTCATCACTTCATTAGCCGGTCTTGCTATGCCAAGTGGTTTTTAACCATCTTGGTCTGTAGTCACCTTTTCACTGAAACTCTGGCCCATACTACATATTTGGCAAGAGAATAGTAATTACATGGCGATGCCACTATTTGTATAAATTGCACTTTACAATATTACCTTGCTGATGCTAGACAAGCTGTCACTGCCTGATTCACTGGAACTGTCGTTCTCCTGTTGTTCTCTCACTGAAATGGTTCACTAATGTTCCTAAGTGCCGACATATTTTTATTTTTCATATGTCCACATAGCAGGACTCTGCTTGTTTGTTAAGGCTACGCAATAGCATACATGCCCCTGTTGGGGTTGGATGTGGGGTGGGGGTAGGGAAAGGGAAAGGGGGATCTGGGGAGGTGGGTGGCAGGATGTGCGTATTATGTTGTTTTTGCACCCCCTTTTTTCCTTTTTTTGTCCCCCCCCCCTCTTTTTTCCATTATTTACTTTTTACTCACCTCGGTAGTCTGTCTTTCCTCTGCTGGTCTACTGGTGGTAAACATGTCCGCTTTCATTTGCCGCACTGACTGTATCTCTCTCTCCAACTTTGTTAATAGATGTTCATGTCCATTATCTCCTGCAGTGACATACAATGTCGCTAACATCTGGAAGAGGGAGTGGTATGAGTAGGCCAGTCAACTGCACCAGCTGGAACGTGAAAGGCCTCACCTCAACCTGCCTGTTCAAAGGAAAAAGGTTCTGACGCATCTTAAACACCAACACTCAGATTGCATTTCTCAAGGAAACACACCTTCGTCACTCAGACCAAGTTCGGCTTAGCTGTGGTTGGGTAGGCCAGTTCTTCCACCCGAAATTTCAGTTCAAATCCAGAGGGGCTGCTATACTGATTAACAAAAATATTGCATTTTCAGGCTCAATGGTTGATGCAGAGTCAAGGGGTTGTTACATAATTGTCACTGGTGCGATGTATAATAGGCTTGTTATTCTAGTCAACTTATAGTATTGTCTCGATTTTCCACTGTTGTAGAATGCCCGAGTAGTGCAGTTTCAGGGTCAGTAGTTAAAGCGAGATTAACCCTTTCACGCATAGTGGTCACTACAGTGGACAGCTATTCAAAAGCCGTTTTCTTGTATATGCATGGGTTTTGATGGTATAGTTGCACATCAGCCACCACGGTGGACGTTAGTGCATCATCCCATACATGGCCACCCACTGGCCAGCCGTTGTAAGAGCAATACAAATTTCTCAAACCCAAGATGGCCGGTGGACAGCCAGAAATGCTGAGCAGCTCAGGAATATCTTACCAATCCTTCTATAGTAGGAGACCATTGCAGGTAAATACAATTTGGTAACATCAAGTAACAACTAAGGAACAAAAAAAATGTTAAAATTTTCAAGTATCGATTTTATGTTTGGAGGAAATTACGATTAATCATCTGTCCACTAAATTGGACATCATGCATCACTGGCTATATTTCAGCTACAATTCAAACCATTGCTGTGACTTTGTTGTTCTTGAAAATACTTCATCTGCAATAACCTTTTGGCTGTAAATCAATTAATTTATGTTATTATAATGTAACTTGTAGTTTTTTTAAACAAAAACAATATTATATGCAGATTAGTTCCATTATGTGAGTAGCAGTTGGTGTCTTTGTATTTTCTAGAGCTCAAGTGCAGTGCATGATAGAAAGGCCTACAGGATAGTGGAGCAAATACCTTCTGAGTCAAGTGAGGGTGATGATGAATGGCTGCTAGAAAAAGAAGGATTAACAAATATTAGCAGTAGTGACAGTGGAGCTGAGGGAGCTGAGGAAGCTGAGATGTTGAGGGAGCTGAGGGTGTGTCACCAGAAAGAGCTCAAGGACAGAACAAAAGAGAATTGCTACCTACGACAGTTGAGGGAACTGCCACCAAAAGATTTTTGATCTCCGAGAGTGGAAAGTAAATGTGAGGAACTGAACCAATAGATTTCTTTATTAGTTTATTTCCCGAAGATCTGATAAATGAAATAGTGCACAATACAAGCCTTTATGCACTCAAATAAGTTAAAGAAAATCTGGCTCTGACAAAAGACGAAACGAAGACATTTCTGGGAATTACTTTGGTCCTGTCATACCTCAGATACCCAATATCAACAATGTACTGGTCATCAGAGGGGAAGGGCTTCATGTTGATTTGATAGCAAATGCCATGCCAGTGAGCAGATTCAAGCAGATTCTGAGATACATTCACGTTGTTGATATTTACTCACAGGAACCAGGAAATGCTGATAAGCTCTTCAATATCAGACCAGTGTTAGATGCACTTGAGAAAACCTTCCATTCAGTAGTTGATCCTGAAGAATTCCAGTCGATTGGTGAGCAGATCATTCCCTTCAAGGGCCACTTTTCTCTCAAGCAGTACATCCCAAAAAACAAAACAAAACAACAACAACAAAAAACTCCAAACACTGGGCTGTGAAAGTGTGGGTGAGAGCAGGGACCTCTGGACACATGTAGAGATTTGAAGTGTGTCAGCGTTTAGCTGGGCGTGGTCAGGTCAGCCAGTAGGGAATGGCTGCAGACGTAGTCATGCGCCTCTGTGATGACATGCATCAAAAGAATCACAAGGTGTTTTTTGACAACTTCTTTTCCACCATTCCACTCATTCAGGCATTGCAACAACAAGGCATCTATGGCACTGGCACATGCAGAATTAACAGGCTCCAGGGAGCAAAACTGAAGAGTGAAAAGCAGCTCAACAACGAAGGAACAGGAGCTTGCTCTGTTGTCAGCAATGCTGAAAACATCACTGTCACACGTTGGTAAGATAGTTCAGTGATCCACATGGCCTCTTCCATCATTGGCCAGTCCCCACTAGATTTGGCCCAGAGATGGAGCAAGAAAGACAAAAAACAGATGCTCGACATCCAAAGGCCATTTTCCATGAAGCTGTACAACCAGCATGGGAGGAGTAAATCTCATGGATCAATGTGTTGCAATGTATCCCTACAGATGCAAAAACAAACAGTGGTACATCTGAGTGTTCTTTCACTTCTTGGACATGACCACTGTGAATGCCTGGCACCGCTACAGAAAATCTGGGTCGGAGAAGAGGGATCTTCTGCATTTCAAGATAGCTGTAGCTCGTGCGCTAATAAATGCAGGTTCCATGCAGACACACACAAGAGGAAGACCCAGTGCCACCCCACCTCCTTTGAAGCGCAGAGCAGTGTCCATGGCACCCCCTGAGATCAGGTTTGGCCCTGGAAACCACTGGCCCCAGCTCACCGAAGCAAAAAATACAAACAGATGCCATGATGCTGCTTGTGCACAAAAAACCAAGTACATCTGCGTGCAGTGCCTTGTGGTTTGTGCCCTGGGTGCTTTGCCAATTTTCATAGAAGATAGAATTGGTGAACTGATGTGCAAGTCAATAAAACTGAAGATACTATACTGCTGGTTTAAATCTGAAAGAGAGTGTTTGGAGAGCCATGGACAATATTTTTCTGTTATTTTTATAGAAAATGTTCATTGAAAAAATATACAGTTCAACAGGGAGAGGTAGGGAGGGGCTGAGGAGTCAAGAGCGAGGAGCTGAATAAGGAGGGAGGATGAGACAGGAGCAAGGAGTAGAAAGAGAGGGGAGAGGCTGGGGAGTTAGGAGCAAGGTTCAACGTTTTTGCATTGCATGAGTATAAGAACATGTCAAAATATGTGAACACAGTTTAATAGCAATAAAGATATTATTTTGTGGCTTTCACATAATATATCGTTTTATCATTGGCTTGTTAAATACATATGTCTTCAGTTGAAAACTGAAACACATGCTGCCCACCTGAGTGGACATGTGAAAGACTCCTTGAAAAATGGGTGTTTAAAAAAATTTAGTTTAAAAAAAAAATTGTATGCCTAAAGAGGAATAAACGCACTAAGGAAAAAAAATCCTGACTGAGGTTGTCATGATTAATGCATGAAAGGGCTGGACACAAAGCTTATATCTAATGTAATAAATACTAAATACCATAATATTTTGGTTTCAGATCATGCTCCAACTTCAATGATTCTCAATTTTAAGATTCCTAAGCAGTGCTTTTCTTGGCAGCGACGCCCATCCTTGGTTAATGAGACTTTTTATAAGCACATGTCTGGAAATATCACAGAATATTTAGGGACCAATAGCACCGTAGATGTGTCAGACTCCACCAAAGTGGTCATGAGGGGCCATATTATTGCATACAAAGCGTCTTTGAAGAAATTACAGAAGGGACGTTTACAGAAAATTAACTCGAGGTTTTCTCTACTGGAGACGACATATAGAAGCACAGGTAATTCCAAAATGCTGCAAAACATTCTTAATCTTAAGTATGAGTATAATACAATTTTGTCGAGACAAGTCACTTAGCAGCTTCTACAACTCAAACAACGATTTTTTGAACTCAGGGACACTAGCTCACCAGCTGAGGAATTCAGCCACTTCTTTGCTCATTTTGTGGTGAATGAGGTGTATGAGGCAGAGACTGAGACTGCATTCTATGGAGGGTACTCAGATACTGTGCGGATCAGCTAGCGGAGGTGCTCAACATCTTTAACCTCTCCTTGTTATGTACTGTCCCCAAATGCTTTAAGTCTGCCACTATTGTGCCTGAACCTAACAAAACATCTATCAGCAGCCTTAATGATTACAGACCTGTGGTACTCACCTCCACTGTAATGAAGTGTTTTGAGAGGCTGGTCTTAAGACACATTAAATTGGCACTCCCACCCACTCTGGACCAATACCAATTTGCCTACAGAGCCAACAGCTCAACGGAGGATGCCATTAACACAGCTCTCCAGCTCTCCATACTGCATTGACACATCTGGAGCACCCGGGAACATATGTGAGGATGTTGTTCGTAGACTTTAGCTCTGCATTCAACACAATAATCCCCAGCAGAATGGTGATCAAGCTGCTCGAGCTGGGTGTCAGCCAGTCCACATGCAGATGGATAAAAGACTTTTTAACAAATTGTCCACAGACTGTCAAGCTGGGGACACACCACTCATTGACCCTGACATTCAGCACTGGAGCTCCACAGGGCTGTGTATTGAGACCTCTTCTCTATTCACACACATGACTGCACACCAACCCACAGTACAAATACCATAATAAAATTTGCAGATAACATTACTGTGGTAGGACGAATACAGAATGGCAATGAGTCTGCCTACAGGGATGAGATCCATAGACTGTCAGTATGGTGCTCCAGTAACAATTTGGCACTCAACACCTCCAAAACAAAGGAGATCATCATCAACTTTAGGAAACAGGAAGAGGAACCTGCTCCCTTATACACTGGAGGAGACATGACGGAGAGGGTGACCAGCTTCAATTTCCTTGGCGCACACATCTCCCAGGACCTCACATGGAATGCCAATTCAACTTCCCTAGTGAAGAAGGCACAGCAGCAGCTTTAAATTTCTAAGGACACTGAGGAGAGCTAATTTGTCCCAGCCGCTGCTGGTGTCCTTCTATTACTGCTCCATAGAAAGCATACTCGCTTATGGCATCTTAGTGTGGTATGCCTGTTGCACTGTGGCTGATAAGAAAATCAAGTCAATTTAATTTGTATAGCCCAATATCACAAATTACAAATTGCTCAGCAGAGTGATTAAGTCAGCACAGAATACCATTGGCACACAGCTACCTTCACTTGAGGACATATACAGATCCCGCTGCCTACGTCGGACCACAAACATAATCAAGGACTCATCTCACCCAGGCAACCACCTTTTCACTCTCCTGCCCTCTGGAAGGTGCTATAGGTCTTTCAAGACTTTTGAACAGTTTCTACCCAAGTGCCATTAAAGAAATGAACTCTATTAACCAACTCTAAGGTTGCAATAATATCCTGAAACTGTGCATCAACACCTGTACATTTTGGCGTGTGCAATAAAATATGCTGACTCGGCTTAGTGCAATACACAGACTATTTATCTAGTGTAATAGATATTACACTTGTTTTTACACTTATGCGTTACATTATCTATATGTTGATTGTGCTGCAAATGTGTCTATTTGTATTTTGTCTATTTGTATAGATATATTTATTATTATTATTTTATTTTGTTTGTACCACTGGGGAGTTGCACTTAATTTTGTTGTACAGCTGTTCAATGACAAATAAAGGCATTCATTCAAACCACACACAGTTAGCTCGCCAGCATAGAAGGCAACAAGCCAGCAGGGCCATATATAAAATAAAATCTAGCACTGGGGTAGTTTTCACCGATCTAAAGTCAATAAATAAGCATTTCAAAGAGTATTATGAAGAGTTATACAGATCGAAAGCTAATGTATGGTTAAAAAAACCTGAATATACCAAAACTGGACAGCGACCCATGTGAGGCCCTAAATTCACCTGCAGAAATCATGGACTCTATTAGGTCACTGCAAAATGGAAAAAGCCCTGGGCCAGACAGCTTTGGAATTGAATGTTATAAGAAGTTTTCAGGCCAGATATCTCTGATCCTACATAGAATGCCCTCTCATTCAATTGAATCCGAAACGCTCCCACCAACTCAATTTACATTAAAGTGAACTAATCCCAATGAACTCAACAGCAGATAAATGTCCACTTAGCTCTCTTCCATGTAGTAGTTCACGTAACAAATTTACTTTGGCATTGTTGCAACATGGAGATATAATGACCTTTTTAAATGTAACTTTCCAGCTCTGCTAGGCCGTACTAAACTTGATCTGGAATGCTGGTCTGGGCAACCTCTATCTCTTGCAGGTCATATTAATGGAGTTAAAATTAATATCTTACCCAAATTTCTATACCTCTTTCAATCTATACCAGTTTATGTGAAAAATACATTCTTGTCTTCGCTAGATAAATGTATTTCATCATTTATTTTGAATGGAAAAATGCCTTGGATATGCAAAGCAGTCCTTTAGAAACCCCATGAAGCTGTTGGAATGGCCTTACCTTACCAAGTTTTCAGTAATATTACTGGTCCTGTAATGTAAGGGCACTGTCCTCTTGGCAGTCTAAATTTACCGGCACCAAATTTCCATGTTGGATAGCCTTTGAGATATCATCCAAAGGAGTTGAATCAAGTGCAGCTGGACTTGGTATGTGTATATCCGTGAAGACGTTTCGCCTCTCATCCAAGAGGCTTCCTCAGTTCGTGCCTTTCTGACTAGACCAAGCTAGTCTGATTGGCTGATGATGAACTGAGGAAGCCTCTTGGATGAGAGGCGAAACGTCTTCACGGATATACACCAAGTCCAGCTGCACTTGATTCAACTCCTTTGGATAACCATGACCTGGATGAATGAGAACATTCACAGACCTTTGAGATGTTATCTGTCTCTTATGTATATTTGCACTCACTTCTCTGCTCAGCACTTTCTTGGGCTCACCCTATATCCAAATTTACTGATAACCCAGTCATATGTGAGTCTATTAAGATTTGGAAACAATTTAGACAAGCTTTCAAATTTAAAGATCTCCCTATTGGTTACCCTATTACAAAAAAAAAACAGTCTTTTTTGCCCTTTATTTCTGATGGAGCCTTTGACCTTTGGAGACTCAATGGACTATTCACTTTGGAGGACATATTTATTGAAGATGCTTTTGCGTCTTTCAATCAGCTGTGTGAGAAGTTTACCTTGAAATTACTTTTTCAGATATTTGCAGAGTCATGCTTTTACTCAGGTCTAGATTTAATTGTTTACCAGTTCTGCCTCCAAAGACCCAATTGGACCACATTGTTGAAATTAATCCCCCTGAAAAGGGGTGTATCAGAACATTTTATCATGCAATTAATACTTTTGGCCAAATACCACTTGAACCCCTAAAAAGTCGATGGGAAAGTGATATGGAAATGTCCATTCCAGAGGAAATATGGGATCTCATAATTGAGAGGATACACGCCTCCTCTATATGCACAGTATATGGCATAATCCAGTTCAAAGTAGTGCACTGCCTTCATTGGTGTGAAGAGAAATTGGCTAGTTTTAACCCAGATTTAGACACAATGTGTGACAGGTGCAAACAAGCCACTGTCAGTTTCTTACATATGTTCTGTTCCTGCCCAAAATTAACTCAGTTCTGGTGTTCCATCTTTGAGGCCTTGGCCAATGTTTTGCATTTCCCACTTGAACCTTCTCCTCCGAGTGTCATCTTTGCTGTTGTTCCAGCTGGAACACGTTTAAATGCTATTCAGGCAAACCTGTTGGCCTACACCACTGTGTTAACTCGGAGATTAATACTATTCAAATGGAAGGAGGCGTCCCCTCCTACTTTCACACGTTGGATTGCAAAGGTTATGCAATCATTGAAATTAGAAAAGATTAGCTATATCATGAGAGGATTTATATCCAAATTCCACTCGACATGGAGGTCCTTCTTAGACTTTGTGGATGAGTTAAATGCTCTGTTGGTGGTCGGGCTTGATCAGGAATCATGAACATTTATTTGTCATTTCATTTCATGCACTTGCATACATGAATTGAAACAAAATATTGTTTCCCCCAGCCCACAGCAGTGCAACACAAAGACAAAAACACATCCAAACTACAAGAACACAAATATCCAAACTACAAAAAAAACTAGAAAAACTTACATCCAATATATCCCAAAAAAAAAAATCACTGTCCAAGAGAGCGAACACCAGGATGACTGTCGGAACTGCTAGTCTGCATGGGCTAGCAGTTAACTTAGCCCACCCGGCTTCCGCGTCCTGTCAGAATGCCCTTGGTGTTTCCTCCTCGGGCGCAGCTCCAGGCTGCTCCCTGGCCCCACTGGACGCAGCAGACCAGGCTCCCCCGGCCGATCCAATGCCAGCTCTCCCAGCCAGACACCCTCAACACACCTCCCCGTATCCACATGACAACACCAAAAACACAGTCAACGCTAGGCGAGGCCACCGCCAGACCGCCCGCAATGTTATTGGAACTGCTAGTCTGCATGGGCTAGCAGTTAGCTTAGCCTGCTCCGCTTCAGCGTCCTGTCAGACTGCCCTTGGTGTTTCCTCTTCGGGTGCAGCTCCAGGCAGGGCCATGGTGCTTTGACCCACGGGATGCAGCAGACCAAGCTCTCCCAGCTGATCCAGCGCCAGCTCTCCCAGTCTTGGGATTACAATCTAAATCTCAACCTTTTCTCTTCCGTTCTCCTTTTCCCTTTTGCTTATGTATTTACTTTTTTTGTTGTTGTTATTTTTCTCCCTTTCTTTTGTTAATTTAATTTATGGTTGTTTCTTGTTTATTTTGTTAGTTTTTTGTTATGGTTTAATGTAATTCATGTTGTTTCGGGTGGCATGCCAGGCAGGGTGGGAGTGTGGTGGGGGATTTTGTATGGGTCTGTCAGGAGGTTGGGTGGGTAGTGGGTTGCGGTTGTTGCTGTAGTTGTAGGTGTGTTTTGAAAATCGAAAATAATCCTTGTTTTAAAAAAAATGTAAACGTGGGGGTTTGAGCTGACAGAATCGCATTGCTAAAGGTCTCAACATCCCATATGCAGCAAAGATCCATGAAATGGAAGAAAGCTGCCACCATGAACTACGACAATTGTTGAAATGTAATGCTTTACTATCACAAAGTCTGGCGGTGTGTTCTTCATTTTGCTTTGCATTAGACAACTACAGTAAGTAAAGGTCCCTTGTGGACCTCTTCTATTGGCATGAACGTGCCCTTAGTCTATTTGTCAAATCATAATTATCTGTTGAGAGGTATTTTGTTTCTTTTTTTGCACTCAATATGGCTGTGATTTTAGGTATGCCTCTCTTCAAGAAAATGAACAAGGTTGCAAAACAAGTCTACACCAATATTTCCATCATCTTCAAATGGATCAAAAGTCTGCTGAAGTGTATCCATTGTTGTGGCATTGAGACTAATATTAATTGATGGAACTAAGCTCTGAGAATGGCGTGTTGTCATCAGTACCAAAGTCACTGTCTATGTCACTAATACCCTTCATATTTGAGTTATGCATTCCTGCATTGTTGACTGTGCCTCTTTACCACAGCTGAAGAGGAGTTTGCCCCCTTGTGTTGAAAGACCATGGTTATTCCATTGGTTCCGAAATTCAGTGGCAGCCCTTTGAATTTGTGGAAATAAATATATCCATCCGTTACCCGAGCCGCTTATCCTAGTTAGGGTTGTGGGATGCCTGTCCCAGCAGTCATTGGGCGGCAGGCGGAGAAACACCCTGGACAGCCCACCGGTCCATCACAGGGCCGACACATTCACATCTAGGGACAATTTAGTGTGGGCGATTCACCTGACCTGCATGTCTTTGGACTGTTGGAGGAAACCAGAGCACCCAGAGGAAACCCAAGCAGACACAGGGAGAACATCCCAACTTCATACAGGGGACGACCTGGGGTGACCCCCAAGGTTGGACAACCCTGGGGTTCCAACCCAGGACCTTATTGCTGTGAGGCAACTGTGCTAACCACTGCGCCACCGTGCCAAATAAATATTAATGAAGACAAAATAAATGGAGCTCATTAAGTGAATCTAATAGACCCAATGCTGCTCCATAAAGTTGGAAAAAAAATTAACAAAATAGAATTACACTACTCGATTTAGCTCTGCCCGTAATCTCTCAATTCTTTGATTATGCGCTGACCTGTCAGTAATAAGACCGTGTCTTTAATCCTCTCCTGTATGGGCGGCACCGGTGTTTTCCAGTCCGTGATCGCATCTCACCCTGGACGGTATTCCAAAGTTCTGGACACCCGCAATGAAGAGTGACAAAACGACACTTTGTAGTTGCCTAGACAAGCGAGGTAGATGATGGTTTGACTAAAACCATCAACACAGCTGTGGAACACCATCCTCCTCCTCACAAGTTTATGGTTTCCATCTACGGGCCTGAGAGGAGTAAACTATGTGTGAGAAAAGTATAACAAGGCCAAGGTTATGCAACAATAATTTAACACTAAAAGAAACCATTCTTAATAATGAGCTCTTTTGCTTTTTATGCTTCGTCCAGTTTGTTGTAGACTTAAAATTGTAAATGCAGAATGTATCCTTGTAATCAAGTCGTTTTACGTTTACTTTCCGTCAAATAAAGGGTTCGAGTGCTACGCCCAAGTGGATTTTAGGAAACCGACCACTGACTTTGTGCCATTTGATTTACCCGAAGTGGTTCTATTGGGAATTTACTCACCATAATTGATTGGGGGTCGGAGCGCTGTAAATTTGTTGACGTATTGAATGGCGTCTTCTGAAGGATTGTCCAATAGGGTCGATTTCCTGCAGACTCTGTCCAACATGCCACCTTTGGATATGTAACCCACATGACCTTAAGCTCCCATGCACACCTCATTCACCTGCATTTGTGGTAGACAGAAGAATTTCCCCAGCAACTGTGTTCAGGTTGTCATTTGCTATGGTCGGTAGCCGAACGCCGAGATGCTGTGTGTGCCGGTAGAGTATTGACAGCTTACCCCTAAGCATGTTGCAATGCTTTGCCAGTTCATTCCAAGGGCTACCAAATGAGATATTTGCTCCCCTGAAGGGCTGTATGCTGGTCTGCCTTGATGTCCAGTCATTACAGGTGGAGGCAACAGGACATGACCTTTCTCAGACCTGGTTCTCTGTCTGGTTTCATAACAGTGAGCAAAAAAAAATGAAGAAATCCATACAAGGACTCTAATGTATTGACTGATTCTCTTGTTTCATGAATCGTCAACGAATCTTGAGATTGACAGAAATCCAGATAAGGTTTGAACGTGATCACGAAGTTCTCCGTACAGCCTGTCATGAACAAGAGAATCTGTAGCTTCTCTTTGCATTTGGTCAATACATGCTAAGACCTCATTAAAAAAAAAAAGGTCTGTCATTGTCATTGCTACCTACTCCCAAAATGAAAAACTGCACTGGATAAGAAAACAGGATCACTTTGAATAGCATCATTGTGTAGCTCGGGTTAGCACAGAGTGACTTCCTGCTTCAGGAGGAACTTCCTGTGAATTTCCTGTATGTGTATGTGAGTGTAAATATATGTGAGAGTGAAAATACATGTATGTGTTGAAAAATATAGTGTGTTTGTGTGTGTGTGTGTGTATAATATATATATATATATATATATATATATATATATATATATATATATATATATATAATAGGGTTTTTTTTCTCCGGAAACCAAATGAGGGGCGGAATATTAAGATATTAGGCTCTCTGAATATATATGCATGTGAGTATGTATGTGAGAGTAAACGTGTATGTGTGTATAAGGAGATTATATGTGAGCGAGGCAGAATAAATTATGGCTGGTTTTGCCCCTCATAGATTTCTGGCACACACAGGTGCGCACACACACACACACACACAAAACTGCAGGTCTGTTCATAATCCCATGTTTGCTCTTATGTCTCTCTTCCCATAGCCCTAATCAGTTGCCATGGATACGGCCATAGGAGGCTGAAAACCCCTGATGGGTTAAGTCAGAGAGATCCTTCTAGAAAGCCCCCCGAACATATCCGGTAAGCTCTCCTGACTGAAGCACCATGTTTCACAAAATCTTTTAGCTGTGATGTATTAACCTCTCCCGTTCCCGCGCCACATGGCGAATGATCCGACTGTCAGGAGGTCACGTCGTCTCTTAACGTCAGCCAGCCCACGCCTTGTGTCGATCCTCGTTTTAGTGTCGGATCCTACTTCCGTCACACCTCCAGTTGACCCTAGTAGAGAGTCCCCAATATGCACCTCCACCGTCTTCAGCGGTGTTGGGTGTTCAGTCATATAAGTCAAAGGAGGGCGCGTGGCTCAGTGAGACTGGCCTTTATTCAACTTGCTGTAATGGGTTTCCCCTAAATCTAATTTTCAACCCCCCCCCCCCAAAAAAAATCCAAATAAACCCTTGAACCTGTTTAACATCATAGTTGAGATGATGCCTGGAACTCGTTCAAATTTGGAAACGCATCTTCATATCAACTTCATTCACCGTGCTAAGCTACCGTAACGACCACGGATGACTAGACTCGCTAGCTGGTTGGCTAGCAGGTCGGACCCTTTAGTCGACTGGTTAACGTAGTCGCCCGCGGTGCGGGAAACCTGGGTCCGCGTCCCGGCTGCGGCGATCCCGGCTGCCCCTGAACTGGCTACATTGGTGTCAGAAGTGGGATGGTGAGGCCGTGAGGCCATCGGAAGTGCGTGCGCCCAGAGGCGTGAAGGAGATATGCCGGGGGGGGGGGGTAGGGGCTAGTGTAATGACCACGGATAGCTAGACTCGCTAGCCCTTGGCTCCCGGGTCAGACTCTTTAGTGGACTGATTAAAGTAGTCGCCCGACGTGGTGCGGGAGAACCGGGTTCGCATCCCGACTACGGCGGTTCCCGGCTGCCCCCCCCCTCCCCGGATTTGCCACAGTATGATGACATCTTTCTTCCTTTGTACCATGCGTGACAGTTCTTTTTCTCTTTTGCTCTCACTTCTTCTAGCTGCACTTTCGTACCTCATTTATTTCTCTCTCTCTCACACACACACACACACACACACACACACACACACACACACACACACACACACACACACACGCACACACTTTGATGCTTATTACTGCTATCAGTGGCCACTTCAGCCAAGCCAATTACAGTATCACTGAAATACAGCCTGTTCTGTGTGAATGAGCAAGTCCCAAGACACACACACACACGCACACACGCACACACACTATCACGGGCTCACACGAGGCAGCGGTCTATTGTTTAGACTGTGCGCATAACATGTTAAGTGTCTCCTGAGGTGTTTACCAAATTAGCAAAGCAATCTCAGTGCCAGGATGATGAAGTTGGTAGAGGTTTTTTTTTTTTTGTTGCATATTAATAGAGTCATCAGGAAGGGAGGGTAGAGTTCTGGAAAGAGAAAGAAAGTGATCCACATTTTGAATACAGCTCAACATTTTTGCAGCTCTTTTGGAGTCCAACGCAACCCGGGAGAGTAGAAGTGCTGGGCTGCAGGAGGAGCGGGGGGCGCGTGGGAGCAGATGTGGAGCGTTTAGTGGGCCGGATCTGTGCTGCTGCAGCACTGCGGTGTCCCTCCGAGTGTCTTCGGCCTATCGTCTCTGCCAAAAGTCATTTGTCCGCCTTCTCCGTCAGGCTGGCCTCGCCGGCACGGGGGTAATGGCGCACTGCATACAGTGTGTATGTGCACCTTCAGGGCAAGAGCTCCTTCCTCCTCTATCTGCCTCTCCCCATCTTTTGTAATCATCACTCTCTCCCCGTCTCACTCTCTTTCCTGCAGCTTACTACGTTATCAGCCGACACAAGCCCTGCTAAACCCCCCCCCTCCCCTCCCCTCCCCTCCCCATGCCCCCACCTCCACTTAAGGCTGCATATGTCCAGCCGCAGCATTAAAGCGGCTTACACGTCAGCGTATGGCGTCTCACACCCGATGCGACTTGTTATCGGCCCGTTGGACAGGCGGCGTCCTCACACATCTGTCCCAGATGTGTGGGTTGGTAGGGGCCTACTGAGCCTAGTGGTGGGTTAGGGCGCGTCTTGCGTGACTCCTCTGGTTTGTTGATCGAGATCCAGACGGCGAGGCGTGTTCCTGACAGGGGGCCTTCACGGCGGGAGCTTTGGGTTTTATTTACCCCGACCGGTCTTCGATCACCGACCGAGGTCCCGTTTGATCCCGAGCTGATGGGCTATCATTGCCTTCGCCTTCGCCCTCTCCGTCAGGGGTTGTGAGCCATCCTCCCCGAACGATTTCCACTCGGGCTGATGGAGTTGGGGTTATCGCCCGTTTATGGATAGTGCCGCGGCCCGCGGCGCACGCGCGACTAACCTTAATGAACTGCGCGTCGCTGCTTTCTGGATGCTAGACGGCTTCGCACAGCTGGCCACGTTACGCACCCACCTCCCACCCCTCCGCGGTCTCCTCGTAGCCCAGCTTGACGTATCCGCGGTTATAAAAATCTAAATGACTGTCAATCTATCAGCATGCAGCAGCGGGGCCATCTCGGCGGGCATTACCGACGCTACGGTGCCGGTGAGGCGGGGGCGTTTCATCGCTCACACTCCGCCGGG
Organism: Lampris incognitus; assembly: GCF_029633865.1. Taxonomy (NCBI): domain Eukaryota; kingdom Metazoa; phylum Chordata; class Actinopteri; order Lampriformes; family Lampridae; genus Lampris; species Lampris incognitus. Next base: position 52,669 of record NW_026611127.1, on the reverse strand, counting down.
GGGGGGGGGAGCCAATGAAGCCGGGGTTCATTTGAATGTGACACTGTTACCATAGACGTGTGTGTACGGGGGGCCTGAGAGGTCGGCGCGGGGGCAATGCCTTGTTGTGAAAATCAAAGCTGCCCCCCCCCCCTACGGTACTGCTTTAGCTCCGATGGGCCCTGCAATCTTATCGTCCAATCAGTTGAGTCGTTTGACTGCGATTCGTTTTGCAATGTGTATTTTTGAAAATATATATGAAAACCAAATGGGAGGTTGGTACAGTGAAGGTCCAACGGTGATCGAGTGCTGCCCCTCAGTGGTGGACTGGAGGACTGCGTGTCAGTCCTTTTCGGTCAATTCTGTTTGTATGGCCCAATATCACGAAATACAGATTTGCCACAGGGGGCTTTATAGCAGCACAACATCCTGTCCGTAGACCCTCGCATCAGATGAGGAACAACACCCGAAAAACAAACCCTTTAACAGGGAGAAACCTAAAGAGAGCGACAAAGGAGGGATCTCTCTCTCCAAGACGGACAACGTGCAATGGATGTCGTTTCCTCAGTAGTAGACACAAATACTCCTTACACCATAAATATGGCACCAGGTTACTTTATATACATGGGGTGGGTTCCTTATCCGTTGCTTATCCGATGCGAGGGTCTAAGGACAGGATGTTGTGTTGCTGCAAAGCCCCTTGAGGCAAACTAGTAATTTGTGACATTGGGCTGTACAAATAAAATTGGCTTGACTTGACATCCATGTTCTACCCCCAGGAGATAAACAAACACATTTCCCCAAACGGGAATATAACCTCAAATGTGAACTTTTAATTTGAAAGACGAGCGAAGCGGAATCGCTTATCTCATCGATCCTCACGGTCTGGTCTGCTGGTGCCCGTGGCCATCGCTTTCCGGCCCGTATCATCTCATGAGAAAGATCTGAAGTAAAGGACGGCTGTTTCATTAATGATGTGCTCGGGCCAAACATTTTTCAAACATTTTGGCAAAATCAAAACCCTGAGATAGGCCGTCTCCCCTTCTGAACTTCAATGAGGCGACCAACAGGTGATGAGGATTAACGAGCCACAACTAAATTTAGATGAAGGGTATCTGAGGACTTGTCAGAAGGTTGAGATGGATGTGAATTGAATGACATTTTCAAAAGGTTACCGCGCAGCCCTTTTGCTGAACAGACGAGACAAATGGGAACAGTTATGTTGTTTGAAAATGTAAAGTGGGGACCGAAATGAGTTATTGATCACCAGACTTTTTCAACTTTTTTTAACCTCGTCAATGTCCTTGTAATACCCGTGGCGGACAGCAGAGGGCGCTGCCGAGCTACAAGACAGAAACACATTTGACCCAGATGCAGTTTTAATCTTTAGCTGATCGTTTGCTTATACCATTGACTCCTTATGTTTGCGTTTGCCTATTTATCTGATGCAGCTATGTCAGGCAACTATAACTTGATGTATTTTGACTCATATACTTACTTTAGCGAGATGTAGGATAATCAATACGCATCCAAATCAATCAATTCTTGGGTGTCAACCAGCATGGAACTCAGATTTTGGGTGAAGTACTAGTTCCAGGAGTCGTTTTTGGTTTCCTCTTTCATTTATTTCTTACCATAATACTGGTGAAAACATCAAGACAGTTGTCTCCAAGTTATTGGTTCATATCCTATGTAGCAGAAAGACAGGTAGCCTATCGTTTGAACCTCAGCTGTTGGAGCATTGAAAAGCAAAGCAAGAAAAAAAAACCTTTTGCCACTGGTTGGGTATCACAATGGTCATGAGGTACAGATTGAATTTCTGTTATTTTGATCTTTTAATTGTGCCCCAGCACCATGCAAAGGCACTTCCTTTCCTTCCACCTCCACCGTGCCGAGCCATGTGGGTTTCAGGAAAAAGCAGTTGGGAGTTGGTTGGAAACGTAACACTTCAGTATAACGATCGAAACTCAGGCACAAACTGAAATTCATAGCGTTTACTAGTTTAACAGGGTACCGCCACGGATGTGCAGACTCGCTAGCCCTCGGCTAACGGGTCGGACCCTTTAGTTGACCGGTTAGTGCCGGTTGAATTCCTGCAACATTTCGTGGCAGCGGCGGGATGCATATTCGCTCTGAGGCGTGACTGGGGGCAAGGCAGGCATTGAACCCGGGTTCCCTGCACCACAGGTGACTGCGGTAACCGGTCAACTAAAGGGTCCGACCCGTTAGCCGAGGGCTAGCGAGTCTGCACATCCGTGATCGTACACTGTTACACTACCTTGTAGAAAAACACCTAGACAGAATGCTATGTTTAGAAATCTGAAATACATTTGTTTACAAGTCGTTTACATGCTTTTTAAAGTCTCCATCAAATTGACTTGATACATCAAGTATTCAATGTGCTGTCATGTGCTGAACGATTTGCCTGCGGGACAACAATTATTACCGTGTTGTCTCGGTTGTGCTTATGGCTCAGCTGTCATATCGTGCTGTCTTAATGGTGAACACTGAGAGGCCACTCTTCCAGCGTTCATTTGAAATCTTTGCGAGCTTTCCTGTGACTTGGAGCCGTGCAAGTCGGTCTGTCAGAGAGCCAAATGCCTCTTTGCATTCATTAACAGAGGCCTTTTTGTCTGTCTGCAGAGGAGACGTGGTGGCAGGAGAGGCAGGGAGAAAATATGTAAATCCCATACGAAGAAAAGAGTTAAGAAGACAGTTTCCGATGCTGAGGCTTTACTTTACAAAGCAGTAGGACACATGGCATTCAGGTCACTTTAGGTTGGACACGACCTCTATCCATACCTCTCTCTATAGTCATTCCCAGCTTGATATTTTGGTGCTGAGATGGGCTACGTACTGAACTAAAACAAAGGGATGAAAAAAATGATTGCAATGTAATGGAAATGATACATTCCAGCACAACTCATAGTACAGGAACTGAAAAAGGGCAACACATTCATGCAAAGAAACACTGTCCGTAAGCTTTCATCAGAAGTTTTGCTGACTGCTTTTGTTCTTTTTTTTGTTCTTTTTTCTTTTTTTAACGTTAACGTTCATCTTCGAGATGACTCATTCCGAATCTCTCCTTCCACGTCTCGCTCATCTGAATTTAAGGAATTCAGGCTGAATGTCTATATCGCTGCCATCCACCGTCCCACCGGTCTACTTCCCAGATTTACTGCTATTTTTGTGGGGCTGTTTCTGTGCAATGCCGTAGGGTACATGGGCAGCGACGGTGCCCATCCGTGCTGCTCCCTCCACATGGAACATCTGGTCATCAAAGTAGATGTGGGGCCTGATCTTCTCCAGCATGGGGCCCTTAGGGGCACCGGCCAGGAAAAGGGCCTCATCGATCTCCAGGCCCCAGGCCCTCAGTGTCTTCAGGGCACGGATGCCGGAGCTGGCTGCACTACGGGCCGTCACCAAGTAAGTCCGGATGGGACAATCCAGCCGGCGGCCCTTCGCATAGAACTTTTTTTGGAGCTTCCCTAATGCTTCCAGGAAACCCTTCAGAGGACCCTGCAAGAATGGAGGAGGTGAGGTTAAAGGATGACTCTGTTTTGTTTTTGTTTTTAAACCTGGATGTTATTTTCGTAGTTTTGGCCGTGGTGCATATGGGTTCTGATACCATTTGGAGATTTCTGGTGCGGGACAACAGCTGAACACAGTATATTCACGGCATCTTATGGGGCAACTGAACACGATCCTCTAACGTCGTGACGCATGCTCAGCTCGATGCATGACGACCCTTTAACCTTCCCTTTCAACAACAAAAATACTGTAATGCCTCAGTTAGACTGTGTACAGTATTTCCCATTTTCTATGACTTGTCAGTTATGCCAGTTGGGTACTTTAGCAATGGTTACTGCTACCTACGGTAGGTAAGATGGACATTCCTGCAAGCTGAACCAGGAAGTAGTTCAGCAATGCGATCAACCACTGTTGATCAACTTGCACTTTCGTTTTCACCTCCAAATGTGTGGTTTAGATAATTGGGTTTAATTGGACTTGGTGGCTCATGTCTGGCACTTGTTTTCAGTTGCCCCATAAGACACTGTTGTAGAGCTGCTGTTGTAGAGCTGAGTCCAGCAGGGGTCCGGTGTTCAGAAATTCTAAATTGAAGCTGGTGATTAACCGATATCTATGCTTGCAAAACTATAAGACCCAGGTTGTAAACAAAAAACAAAAACAATTATCCTTTAAGGAAGAACAGCAAGAGGCCAGGTTTCCAAAGACATCTTGATCTAATTCCACCATGTTGTCCTCACATTAGCCATCAAACTAAAAAAAGAAGAGGTGGGCACATGCACACATAAAACACCACATACGTGATCCAGGAGCGTGTCCTCGTTTTCCCTCTCATGCTCGAAGAACTTGTCCAGGCCGTGAGCCTTGAAGATGCGCTCTGATTCGTCAGAGAAGAGGACGGCATCCCCGTCAAACGCCACCCTCAGCTGGGTCTCCGACACCTGCGTCAGCTTCTCTGGCATGAACATGGTGGCTGCCGCGATGCCTGAAGAGAATCAGATATGGAGATATAGTAATGGATGCTGCAGACACTGAGCTGCAACTGAGGCTGACGATGATGACGGCCTCGCAATAAAGGCTAACAGTTAGAAACAAACAGACGTAAATTAGCTTTCAGAAGGTGGCTCAACACAGGAACATGATAGAAACTCTTAATATACACAGGCAAGTACATAGAGCACCAGGAGTGCATCAAGGTGAGGAGCAAACACCAGACAACCGGTCCGGGCTATGTGCGGTAAAGGCTTGCGGTGAACGATCATTTCATTGTTTTTATTTTCATGTCTGCATGATGTTTAACAGCTAATCTCAATGCTCCCACAACAGTTCAGGCTACAGGCCTCCGAGAGAGCCCAGAGAGAATAACTTCGGAAGCAGAGAAGGAACACTTTCAGTGCTAAAGGTGCATAGAAATAGATGAAACAAATCAGGATTATTTTTTTTGTATGTTTTTAAAGCCATTAAAATAACTTTACATATTTAGGATGGATATTTGAAATGGCTAATGAATTAAGTAGCTACATATAAATGACCAAGCCATTAATTAAGACCCCTCAAGCAAAATGTCAGCGCCATTCTGCTTGTGTGTGTGTGTCCTTTTCTGTTGAGTGACTTTAAGCTTGTGTCACGTGAGGAGTGTCCTTGAGGTGCCTTGACTGCAGTGCTGTCTGGCTTTGCTGTGTTCAGCGTCGTTAATTGCTGCAGTAAGTAAATAGTAAATGGGCTGCAGTTATACAGCGCTTTTCTAGTCTACCGACCATGCGAAGCGCTTCACAGTGTATGACTCACATCCACCCTTTCACACAAACATTCATACACTGATAGAGGGGGCTGCCATGCAAGGCACCAATCTGCTCATTAGGAGCACTTAGGAGTTCAGTGTCTTGCTCAAGGACACTTCGACACGCTCTCTGGAGGAGCCGGGGATCGAACGAGGAACCTTCCGGTTACTAGACGACCCGCTCTTCCTCCTGTACCACACCATGCCCCAACGTCTGCATGTATTTTGTAAATGCCATTTCTTAAGTCATGCCACGTCAAATGTTAAGTAACCTCTCCTGGGTTGCTGTATTTGGATATACAGGAAGTTTCCCGAATTACGAACGATCTCTGTGTTTGAGTCTGTTCGTAAGTCGAATTTGTATGTAAGTCGGAACAGTTGCGTACAGTTCCCATGTAGTGTCAATTAGTCAAATGTTTGTCTAAGTATGTAGTATGTATTTTACCTACTACATAAATATAATAATGCAGTAATAATGATAAATAAATACAATACAGTATTTATAATTAAGACAGAGAATGTGTGTATAGGTATAAAAACTCGCCTCCCCACCTCACCGGATCAGTGAAAAAACTATACGAGCGTTTCACCTCTCTCTGAACGCTTTATTATTTCCACTTCCGTTTCAGCCGTGATGGTTTCCCTTTTCTTCGGTGCATCACCGTCCCTTGCATCAGATTTACACTTTGAAGCCACGATTACGAGGGTAAACACACGAAAACGTTAAGTCAAAACACAACGCACCCAACAACGTTTACGCGGTCCGACTTAAACTGGCGACGACGGCGTGGCGCTGTTCTCCCTCGGCCCGACGAACCGCCTAAAACGCGCAGTGTTTTGAGCGTCGCGCAAAGTAGTCCGTCCGTTAGTACGAACCATTGTGTGTAACTCTTTTTTTAAATTTTTTTAAATAATAGGCTTTACGGAGGTCTGTTCGTAAGTACGGGAGTTCGTAAGTACGGGCGTTCGTAACCCGGGGATTTCCGTAGTTGAACACAAGGGGGAGCACTGGTCACATTGGACGTACAGACCCAATAAGGAAGACGGTGGAAAAGGAGAATGAAATCGTCCAAACTGGTATTGGAGAACAGGGATATGCAGTATTTATGGCTCAGATTGGTTATCGTTACAAGGGAATGAGGCTCAGTGCAGAAGCTCAGAGCACAAAGACCGTCTTCCATTCACGGTTGACAGCGGCGGCTTCAGGGGAGTCTGATCTGTGTCCACAAGAGCCAGAGGAAATGAGCCAGAGGAAATGTCAGATGTCACTTCTTACACAGAACATTATCTCCTAGCATTTCTGTTCTCAGTCTGTCGAGAGTCTACTTTGATAACCATTAGCGCCTAGGAACAAGTAATGCGATTAGTATGCTGACTTCTGTAAATGTCGGTGTAGCATCAGAGAAGGCGACATGGTTACCAACAAACAAGGAAGATATACTTTCTGCATGTTAGCAATTGCAAACTACATACGGGAGTTTTATTAGCAGCAACAAAGCATGAAGAATGCATGTGTGTGCATTTGTATAGACCCTTTTACAGTTGGTAAACGGTGATCACGTGATTTTGCTGCCAAAATGCGCGCGCATGCAATGCGTGACGTAGGTGATAAAAGGGTCTATTGAACGGTCTTTCCCCGATGGAATGAAGTAGAAATTAATACCTTTAGTTCTGCGAGACCTGTTCTGGCAACCCACAACACAACAAGATGACATTTTAAAAATGTAAATATCAGTCGATCAAAAATCCACTTGCACTCTGCACTGACTGGAGATGGAGAAGTTGCCTCTTCTGCTGCCAAAGTGAGCACACATACTGTGTGTGACGTAGGTCATAAAAGGGTCTATTAGAGTAGATGGGTGTTACGTGTGTGCAGACTGTGTGTGGGATGGTGTCACCCTCCATGCTCACCTTCAGCCAGCGCTTCCCTGACCTTCTCGGCATCAGCCGACAGGTAAAGGTTGGTCTGCCAGGCCTGCAGGTAGCCGATGGGAGAACTTCCCCCGGTCATGCAAAACCTCTCAATGAACAGATCTAGGGCCAAAACAAATAACAGCGCCTTTTAATCATCAGGATGCATCAAGGTCACACAATTATCAGAGGTCAGTACACACGGGGTGAAGAAGTCTATGATATAAGTGGGCAGCAAACCCGCCCATGTCTTTAAAATAACATTTCTCAAACGCTGCAGGGTAACCAAGAGATGTGACTAGAATAGAATACACTTTATTTGCCATTGTACATACATACATACACAACAAATTCATGCTCTGCATTTAACCCATCCTATAGGAGCAGTGGGCAGCTGCAGCACCCGACCAACTCCAGCTCTTCTTTCCACTGCCTTGCTCAGGGGCACAGGCAGGAATATTAACCCTAACATGCGTGACTTTTTGATGGTGGGAGGAAACCGGAGCACCCGGAGAAAACCCACGCAGACGCGGGGAGAACATGCAAACTCCACACAAAAAGGACCTGGGAGGGCCGGGGGTTCGAACCCAGGGGTTTCTCGCTGTGAGGCTACCGTGCTAACCGCCGGGCCGCCAGAGGAAAGGTGTTCCCCTCTCTTGTAAGCTGCTGCATTTTGAATAAAGACAGTCCGTTGACTGTTTTCAGAAACTGTTTGTTCCTCAAGTATGCTAATACATTTTTGAGATATAGTTAATAGTTACTCTTTTGTAATGTCTCTCATAACTAAATGCAGCGGGACAACAAGTTCTGAATCAAAAAATTGCCGGTCACCAAATCACTGAGGCCTCGTGCCATCTGTGGAGGCCCTCCGCATGTAACGCTGCCCTCGGACAGTCATCTTTATGTAACGGATTTACATAAACCTGTCGTGTCAGCTGGTCCCGCGCAGCTGGGCTGAGTAATTCCTAAGCAACTTGATTTCTTAATATACGCTGATGGAATTAGAAATTACACAACACAGCTGTGTGGATTTATGTGACGTTACATGTTTAAGTAAATCTACCATTTCATTCGTTCGGAGTGCGTGGTCTACGTTCATGTTAAGCCAAACCCAGTTATGATCAGATAAACGTCACTATTTCCGATCGAGTGTGAACAGAGAGGATCTGGTCCGGGGAGACGTGGCGTTAAGAGTAAACCAGGACTCGACTTTTCCAGTCGACGACTGGAGTTTGCACGAGACAACCAAGATGAAACACTCAAGGCCGTCACTTGAATTACGAACAAGGTGTTGACACGAAGTGTCAGTGAAATTATATCCAGCATCAGATCTGCTCGTTATTCAGAAATTACCGTTTGTTAACCTTTAACCTTTCATTTCTAAGGGAACATATTCGCTTGATGTCTTAAAAAACAGTAGCTGCTACCTTTTTTGTGGGGGGGGGGGATTTTCCCCCTGTTTCTCCCCAGTTGTATACTTGGCCAAGTGCCCCAGTCTTCCAAGCCGTCCCGGTCGCTGCTCCACCCCCTCTGCCCATCCGGGGAGGGCTGTAGACTACCACGTGCCTCCTCCCATACATGTGGAGTCGCCAGCCGCTTCTTTTCACCTGACAGTGAGGAGTCTCACCGGGGACACATAGCATGTGGGAGGACCACGCTATCCCCCTCCCTCCCAGTTTCCCCTTCCCCCAAACAGGCGCCCCGACCGACCAGAGGAGGCGCTATTGCAGCGACCAGGACATATACCCACATCCGGCTTCCCACCCGCAGACACAGCCAACTGTGTCTGTTTGGACGCTCTACCAAGCCGGAAGTAACATGAGGATTCGAACTGGCGAGCTCCATGTTGGTAGGCAACGGAGTAGACCGCCACGCCACCCGGATGCCTGTTTATTCACCTTTCATTTCTGAAATTCCAAGAGAACATATATGCTTGATGTCTTAAAAACAGTAGCTGCTACCATGTTGGATCAGTTCAACTTACACGTTTTCGTTTGCTTGCATTTCATGTCACATCTCAAACTTTGATTACAGATTAAATAAATTGCCCGCGTGTATGAAATAAATGCATCTAATTCGCAGATGAGAAACTAGCTAAACTTGCTAAACTAGCATAACCACCAAAACCATGTGACGGTTTTCCCCAGAAGTGAGTTGGTTTCTGAGCACATCAAGACTTTGTGCCCCAACCATTCCTCTGTGTAACGACCACGGATGACTGGACTCACTAGCCATTGGCTAACGGGTCCAACCCTTCAGTCAGGGAGCGCAGTCGCCCGTGGTGCAGGCGACCCCTGAACTCGCTACATCTGATTATCTGACTGGAGTCATTCATCTGCACCGGATAAAGGAATAAAGCCCCGCTGCAGTTGTTTGGCTCAGTTTTATGCCGGGTAGCCTCAACTCTTGAGGGACGACCTCAAAATGAGTTCTTGCCCCATGCACAGCTGGAAGTTTTCATTAAAATGTGACCCCTGTGTAGTGATTTGGCGTAGGTTAGTTTACGTCATTACGACAGTGACCCCGGAGGAGTTACCATAAATTACCATAAACTCATTTATGGCAGTGCCTAGCAGGGCATGAATAACGCATGTTAAACGGCTCTTTTGTGTTGACTCATTTATGGTTATTTTAGCCAACCAATACACCCTGTAAACAGACATTGCGTCTTAAAACAATAGTTTCACGTTTATCGGTCATATAGGAAAGCAAGTTTACATGTGGTGTCATAATTAAATGCATGTTTTACATTATGTCCCAAAAGCAGTAAATAATCGAGAGAGAAAAAAGCATAGGCCCCTCACATGTAACAGGTAAAGGGTTTGAAGAAGAGTTGAACTATTGTACAGAGTCTGTTTCAGGGAAGGGGGACGTCAGCCATGCTAGAACAGTCCCTGATAAAGACGTGACGTACGACACGGGTAACTTCCTCTGTATGATGAACTAAACATGCCTTTTTTAAGCAAACAACAAAGGAGTGAATGCCAAGGCTGTGAGCTCATCACTGCAAAGAGGATTTGGGGAAAGCGAAAGACGGTGAAGTGGATAGAAGAGGTTGGGGGTGGGGGGGTAGTGAAGAGTTAGGAGCAATACAGTGGTGGAAAAGAGCCGGGGGGTGGGGGGTTCACAGGGTGGAGGAATTAAATTGAGACTGGTGGGAAAGTGTCTAGATTTTGGAGGCTCAAGGCTCTATCAATGTGCTGCTCCGGCCTGATCTACAGACCAGACGAGCCCCTTAGAGAGAGAGAGAGAGAGAGAGAGAGAGAGAGAGAGAGAGAGAGAGAGAGAGAGAGAGAGAGAGAGAGAGAGAGAGAGAGAGAGAGAGAGAGAGAGAGAGAGACAGAGAGAGAGAGAGAGAGAGAGAGAGAGAGAGACAGAGAGAGACAGAGAGAGAGAGAGAGAGAGAGCGATGGGATGGGATGGGATGGGATGACAGAGAGAGAGAGACAAGATGACAGAGAGAGAGAAGGAGAGACGAGATGACAGAGAGAGAGAGACGGGACGACAGAGAGACGGGATGACAGAGAGAGAGACAGGGTGACAGGTAGAGACAGAGAGAGATGGGATGACAGAGCCAGAGCGAGCTAGAAGTTATTAGGTGGTTAGATATATGAGTACAGAGGTGTACATCTTTTTCCCAGGAAAGCAGGCTGATATGTATGGAGGGAGAGAGGAGCTACTGGAAAGTGTAACAGGCGTAAAATAGCATGTCTTATCTTGTACCAGAATGGATGGAGTGCACAGAGAGAGGAACGAGAGCGTGATGGAGCGAGGATGAAGATGACGGTAAAATAGGTGTGAGCAGTATGACGAGAGGATGCCCAGGGAGTGCTGGTGGACTGTGGCGTCTGAAAGAAATGATGTTGGATGTTTATGGACAAAGACAGAAAAAAAACGGACATGGAGACAGAGAAATAAATACAAAGGGACATAGAAATGGAAAAGTCCTCCAACCCATACGACCACATACACTATATGTACAAAAGTATTGGGCCATTACACCTACATAAGCTTTTATGACATCTCATTCTAAATCCATAGGCATTAATATGGAGTCCCCCCCCCCCCCTTTGCAGCTATAACAGCTTCCACTCTTCTGGGAAGGCTTTCCACAAGATTTTGGAGTGTGTCTGTGGAGATTTTTGCCCATTCACCCAGAAGAGCATTTGTGAGGTCAGGCACTGATGTTGGACAAGAAGACCTGGCTTGCAATCTCCGTTCTAGTCCATCCCAAAGGTGTTCGATGGGGTTGAGGTCAGGGCTCTGTGCAGGCCAGTAGAGTTCCTCCACACCAAACTCACCCAACCATGTCTTAATGGACCTTGCTTTGTGCACTGGGGCACAGTCATGCTGGAACAGAAAAGGGCCCTCTCCAAACTTTTCCCACAAATTAGGAAGCATAGAATTGTCCAAAATATCTTGGTATGCTGAAGCATTAAGATTTCCCTTCACTGGATCTAAGGGGCCTGGCCCAAGCCCTGAAAAACGACCCCATACCATTATCCCTCCACCAAACTCTAGAGTTGGCACAATGCAGTCAGGCAGGTAACGTTCTCCTGGCATCCACCAAACCCAGACTCGTCCATCAGACTGCCAGACAGAGAAGCGTGATTCGCCACTCCACAGAACACGTTTCCACTGCTCCAGAGTCCAGGTGCAGTGTGCTTTACTACTGGTACACAGTTGTGTGCAGATGTTAATGCCAGAGGAAGGTTGGAACTCTGCAGTTATCGACTCAACAGAGTGTTGGCGACTTTTACGCACTATGCACCTGAGCACTCGTTGACCCCGCTGTGTGACTTTACGTGGTCTGCCACTTCGTGGCTGAGTTGCTGTTGTTCCTAAACGCTTCCACTCGTTGACTGTGGAATATCTACCAGGGAAGAAATTTTACGAACAGACTTATTGCAAAGGTGGCATCCTATGACAGTACCACGCTTGAATTCACTGAGCTCTTTAGAACGACCCACTCTTTCCCCAATGTTTGTAAATGCAGACTGCATGGCTAGCTGCTTGATTTTTACACCTGTGGCAATGGGTCTGAATGAAACACCTGAATTCAGTGATTAAGAGGTGTGTCCCAATACTTTTGTCCATATAGTGTAGGTCGTATACCCTTTAATACGACCCAAAGGAGCGTTTAGAATATGCAGTCAGTACGTTTTTGTGTCGTTTTGCTGCCTAGTATAGTCACCAAGATTGCTATTGGCAGCACGACCACTAGAGGTCGCTTAACTTTAAAATGCAACTATAGGTCGTAATAAGCTGCTTGAACAAACTACGGGGTCGTTTTTTGGCGGAGGGCAGTCTCCTGGAGATAATCAGATGGATAGAACTGCTGATGGCAGCTGACCAACGGACAGCGAAGACCAAAACCGAGAAGAAACAGGGATAAACTTGTACTGTGACCCCTGAGAGTGCTCGCTGTCGATCAAAGTACTAGCTGTTTATGGAAGACTTTATGACTAGTTTGTTTTACTTGCCGTTTCAGTCCGGGGCATTTCAGCCTCGTACTGTGCAGGGCCTGAACTGTTGGAAACCTCAAGAGCCGTTCTTTTCCTGAAGACGCCGGGGCGTGAGAGTCCCTCAAGGGGGACGTTCTTGTACCACTGATGTCTTTGTGTGTTTTTCCTCCATTGATGTTGTCTCGTCATCTATCATTATGGGATTTTTTTTGGGGGGGGGTGGTTGGGGGGTTTCTGCAGAGGATCTGAAGTATGGTAATAGGAAAGAACACTCAGATCTCAGCAGGACTGAACAGAGACTGCCTTCACACGAGAGACTGGGAAAGGCTCAGTTTAAGATTCCTCCCACGGTGACACTTCCATTTGATAAGTGAAGGGAGTCGAGGTTACGAACCTCCGTGCAAAACAAGTTTTTTGTCTATTATGTGCCTTGCACTGTCCGCACACGTTGTATGAGAGGTCAGCTTTTTTTGTATTCCTGCATCATAAGGTATAGGAAATATGTACACACGTCACAGAGAGTTGAATCAGTTCATCTGGACACGACGTTTACGTTTCATCACTCATCCAAGTGACCTCTTTCAGCCTCAACTGACTGCCGGTATGCCCACCCTTATAAACAATAAGGTTACATAGCGACCGAAAAGGGTCATTTATAAGGGTGGCGATACCTGCAGTCAGTTGAGACTGTATAAGTCACTTATATGAAAGCCACTTTCTTTTATCATTGTATTCTTACAATGAATGTGTTCTTTGCATTTAACTCATCCTATTGTATGGGAGCAGCGGGCAGCTGAAGCACCCGGGGACCAACTCCTGTTCTTTTTTCCAATGCCTTGCTCAGGGGCACAGACATGAGTATTAACCCTAAGATGCATGTCTTTTTGATGGTGGGAGGAAACCGGCGCACCCGGAGAAAACCCATTCAGACACGGGGAGAACATGCAAACTCCACACAGAAAGGACCTGGGAAGGCCCGGGGTTCAAACCCAGGACCTGGGAAGGCCCGGGGTTCAAACCCAGGACCTTCCTGCTGTGAGGCAACAGTGCTGACCGCTGAGCCATGAGTGATGAAATGTTTCTCCCAATAAACGTTGTGTCCGGAGGAACTGATCCACCTTTCTGTGATTTCCTTACCTCGATTATTGAGCAGGTGTAAAGACATGTACGCATGTCCTTTTATTGTGTGAACATACTTTATGGTATGTCTCTACAGTGTGTTACTGCACAATATCACACATTTTAATGTGAAGCAAATTTCCATTCATTTATTAAAGTGAAAGTTAATTTATTCGAGGCAATTTAATTTTGTGGCTTAGTGTAATGGCATTATTTCATTGTACACTGGAGGGTAGAGTGCGTTACAAAGCCTGCCGTACATTTTGGCAAGTATCAGGATCTTATCATGTATGTACAGACATCCAGAGTGGATTAATGCTATGGCTGGAAGCATCTATGCCTTTAATCCCCTTCCGTACTGTTTAGGCTCTGATTATATAACCATTCCCAAGCCATCCAACACTGAATACTAGATGTCTGCACAAGGACCGAAATTCTCTAGTTGATCCCAGCAAAAACCCATGATTAAAATAGCTATGGCGTTAGCATATGATGAGTGACAAATGTGTTGGTGCGTATTTTTCTCAATCCAGATGATGATATGAATACAGGTTGGACCTCCTGCTGCTGTCAGCCTTACATTGTTGGTGATGACACTGACACCGTACACTGTCCGCTTCAACTGTGAACAACAAAGGCACTTGCTTAAAGCTTCTTTTCAGAGATTCCCAGATCTACCATTTCAATATTCTTTGAACACCAACCTTATACATATATTTATATTATTTTATATACTTTTTACTTCTTTACTTTCTATTTTTCATATTTCTTTTTACTATATATACATATATTACTTTTATTTTTATTTGCATTATTATGTAATATGTATTTAATATTATTTTTTTTACATATTTTTACTTTCTACTTTCCATATTCCTTTTTGTTATATATTTATGTGGTAACACTTTAGTATGGGGAACATATTCTAAGTAACAAAAACTTAATTTACAGTAATTTAACACTATGAACACTTGTAGTTTTGTGTGTTGTTATGTAAGAACAGACCATACTCATTAAGTGTCAGTAAGGGAGAATAACTCTTCTTGTGGTACTACCACCTTATAAAGGCCATACTAAGCAAAGCATATTGAGATGGTACTACTAATAAGCAATACTTCTGAGGTTATAGAGGGAAAACTAATAGTTAATGGCTTACTGGTTGTATAATAAGGCCATGCAGAATAAGGCATTAATGAGTACGTAATAATGACCAATTAAGAGCCAATATCTTGCTAATTTGTATGCTAATAAGCACCTAATTAATGGTGACTACGTTCCCCATACTAAAGTGTTACCATTTATGTTACTTTTATTTTTATTTTTATTATTATATAATATGTATTTATATTATTACACATTTTTTTACTTTCTATTTTTCATGTTTCTCTTGATTTTCTTTTACTCGGTACTCATTAATTGTACCCTTATCCACAGTTTCTTAAATATTGTATTATTCTGGCCAATGCGATAAATTTCTGCAGATGTGAAAACTTGGCAAAAAAACAAAACTGATCCTCATTCTCACCCTTGCTGTATACCTAATGTCATCCTGGGTTACCCATTACGAGCTTTCCCTGCCAGCACTATGTCGAATGCGCTCCGATCCGTTTGACATCGGAGAAGTGCTTGGCGGTTTTGTTCCTCAACAAAGGTCAAAGGTTGGAGGAGAGTTTTGTACGTTCGGCCCCCCCACACAGACAGCCACCAGAGAGATCTGACATGGAAACATCTGGAGCGCCTAGCATTGCTTTGGCCAGTCGGCTCAGCTCTTGTTTTTCTTCTGATCAAATTCAAGCCTCGTTCATTGTTCTAGAGTCCCATCGGACACAACCTCAAACGCAGCCCAGCCTTGGGATCCGCTCAAACACTTCAGAAGAAAAACTCTGAGGGCTGAAGAGGAAGTGGCTAGCCTGTAATAAAATTTCACTGGTGGCTGAAGTTTCTTGGGAAGGATCTTATCAGTCAGCTGTTTACACACTTTCTTGATTGTGCCTCTTGGCCATCGTCAGTTGCAGTATGTTGCCCACGAGAATGGAGTCCAGGACTGTTTGAGGAACATGGGAAGTGAGAACGTGAAATAACCAGCTCAGCTTTGTGTGTGTGGGGGGGGGGTGTAAATATCAGACTCACTGTGATGGTTGATGGTGTTGATGAGGCGGACTCCTACGTGGGCATGGTTGTAGGTGACAAGGACGATGTCGAACAGTTCTTCGCTCTGCGGGTACAGCTCTCGCAGGTGGGCGTTCACCGTCTCTAGAGCCTATTGAGGAAACAGTAAGAGTCAGCTCAGACAAAAACAACTCGGGTGTGGATCCTCCATGTGAAATCATATTCCTGTTAACCCTTAAAACCCATGTTCGTCTTTGCCATGAGCTGCTCGAGTGTAAGGCCGTGGAGCGTGAACCTCCGAATTACACTGGTTCTATTCCCCTACCAGAATCTTTTATGTTTTTGTTTGGGTTTTTCCCCTCCCCCCCCAATTGTTTCCGGCCAATTACCCCACTCTTCTGAGCCGTCCCGGTCGCTGCTCCATGGCCTCCACCCCCTCTGCGGATCCGGGGAGGGCTGCAGACTACCACATGCCTCCTTCGATACATGTGGAGTCGCCAGCCGCTTCTTTTCACCTGACAGTGAGGAGTTTGCCAGGGGGGCGTAGCACGTGGGAGGATCACGCTATTCCCCCCAGTCCCACCCACCCCCACCTCTCCCGAACAGGTGCCCTGACCGACCGGAGGAGGCGCTAGTGCAGCGACCAGGGCACATACCCACATCCGGCGTCCCACCCACAGAGATAGCCAATTATGTTCGTAGGGACGCCCGACCAAGCCGGAGGTAACACGGGGATTCGAACCGGCGATCCCCGTGCCACCCCGAAGTGAGACTCATTTTGTTTGACCATCTTTGTGTGGGAATATACTACGTCCGTGTGTGACAGGGAGTTTCACGTGTGTTTCGAAACCCTATAGTGAGCGTGTGGTTTGACGTTTTGACCTTGACAAAGGGGAAAGCGGGTCCGGGGGCGAAGGGCTCGTTCTCGTGCTCCACTTGGTATCGCAGGTACTCCTCCACACCTTTCTGCTCAAACACCTCCTGCTCCCGCTCCGTGCGGAAAAGCACCCGGGAAGACACAGCTATGGTCACTGCGTTCTCCGGCTTGGGCTGGAGGAGGGAAGAAGAAGGAGACGAAGAAGAAGGAGACGAATAAGAGAGCAAAATGAGGGAGGGGCAGAAGGGGGGTAAGGGAAAGGGTGAGAGAGAGTAGGTAAGGGGGATACAGCACACAGCGGAGAGCGCCATGAGAGACTCTAGGAGAAAACATGAGGGAGGAAAACACAAAGGGAGAACCAGGCGGTAGAAGAAAGACGGAGGTTTCATGCTCGAGGCGCCCAAACACTCGCCAGCTGGAGTGTATAAACGTATCGATGCCATCCAACTGCATCCATACGTTCGATTGGAATCTGTTATTACTGATTAATATCACACAATCATGACACCAGGGTTATGTTGGTTTTATGGTCCGGCACATGAAACCATGACGGGACAGGCAGGGCTGAGAGAGGGGAGGCCATGCAGCACACATCCTGAGATGAACTCGAGATTTGGGTTGAGCAGGTGGTGTTTGTTGTTTGACGGGTCACCTTCAAGCTTCGAAATAAGCAGTGCTTTATAAAGGAACGATCAGTAAAATGTTGATCAAGTCATTGCAAAGATGGCCATCATGCATCAGGGGGTTGAAAGGGATTGTCGATCTATACCAGGGGTCCCCAATTACTTTTCCTAGCGGGGCCACTTTTAGGGCCACTTTTAAAACCACGGGCCACTCAACCTCCAGCACCATGTTGTTCGTTAGTTTGTTTTGGTGTCGATACGTTGCAGGTATTATAATT